>NW_011627867.1:0-17853 GCF_000149845.2 Schizosaccharomyces japonicus yFS275
TGGACCAACTCTCCCAGAGTAGCACATCGTAACGTAGCACGTTACATAAAACCACGGCGCAAAAGTTGGAGGCGCAAATCGGAAGAAGAATTGGTTGCTAGTGTAACGTGCCACGTTACGATGTGCTATTCTGGGAGAGTTGGTCGAACCAAGATTCGAACAACGAACACAGAGGAAACACATCCCCGATGAAACCACTAGGACACAGCGATTTACTTATTCCTAGGACATGGAACTGTCTAGGTAAATCGCCCTGTTCGGGGTCAGGCTTACGAAGTAAAACAGGAAAAACTATTTTTCCTGCAATAACGCTTTGCTTACGTAAGCTGAAACTTTCCAACACCTTCTAGAATACATTATTCTACAAGGTATAAATAGTTCTATAATTATTACTAATAAAACAAGCTTTTTCTTAAATACTATTTTAGGAGTTCCTTACAGCTAGGGTAACCCATGTTCCCAGGTATATCAGTAGGGTAATGTTGGAACCTACGTGGATTGGATTCCCTTTTTAAGGACAATCAAAACCCTAACCCAATGGATCAAAAACAGTCTCCCGAAGATACTCGAACGTTTTTGGGACTGTCAATACGTCAGACATGAAGAACAGGAATCTTTTAGCGAGTTTACCGGGACTGAACCTAATTAGGCAACTTAGACCACCGAACCAACTACGGAACACTAGGACAGATACCCGACGACGTGATGTTCTCACCAACACGCCATTACGATCACACCACACGCCACCACCCGATTATCATACGATCACACCACCTCAGCACATTTTCAAACTCCGCTAATATTACCACATGAAGATCTGGACAAAACGGTGATCGATAAGATCTGCAAAAATGATCGACAATTTGAATACAGATCCACAAAGGACCCTGAAGACATTTTTCGAGTTGCACCAGATGTAACGGACTGTAGGTTCGACCTCGTTTATTAAGGTCACAATAAGACTCGAACCGACTATCGACCGTTCGAAGGTTTAGAGTTACTACTAGGCCACAGAGCATGTCTTACTTACTCTCACGGCGGGATTCCGTGAAGGGTCTTGTTTCTCGTAAAAGAGCTGTATTACGAATGTCCGGTGACAAACTATCTATCTCAGATAGGAACACCTTAATTGAATAAGCTTCGCTTATAAGTCGTCAAGATAAGTTTAATGGTTATTCACAATCTAAGGTAGACGGTGTGAAAACACTGTTAGTGAACGACTGAAGAATTCAGTCGTTCTTACAGTAATTTATATTCATAGAATTACCTAATCCAATGTGGCTTTAAGAATCCCCTTTTGTGGCTTGCTCTGACAATCACGTTTGAGTCATGCCAATATAGAGGATTCCGAGGGTTTCCCTTGGAGCCATTACAGTCCCCTTCCTAGATTTTGTTTGTCAAAATCTACTATCGTTAGGCCATGAAACACCTTTTGTGCTTCTATTGTTTCTTTCTGGTGGTGGTGTTTCGGGGGCGTCTGTAATAAGGGTAGTAATCCATAGGTAATTTATGCTTCTTGAAATAAGCGAGCAGTTCTCGTTGCATGTGACGTTTTACCACCGTTGGTGGTAGCCATCCTCTGTAGTTTGTGTATATTGGCTCACCCGTGTCTTCCTGATGGGTGAGTCTGTGGAATTTGCAATTGAGCCAGAGCTTATTGTCTTCCAACTTGTGTTCCATGATGAGAATAATTCCTGATATGTTCTCATAATTTGGGGTGATCTCCTCCTCCGTTCTTGGATGATACTTTTCCACTTGAGACACATGAAAGAGTGTCGATGAGTTTTTCCGTTGGGTCTCAGACAATCCCAATTCGACTGTGAGGTTTCCGTGGACTTTTGTAATCTTAAAAGGTCCCTGGTATCTGGTTGCGAGTTTGTGTTCGTGGTCTCAGAACTCGTTAAATCCTTTCTTGATGAGAACTAGATCCCCTTCCTTGTATTCCGGTTCCTTCGCAGTTTTCAGGTCGAAATAATACTTGTGTTTTTGTTCGCGTCCGCAATGTTCTGGCGTATTTGGTCATGTACCCTTGCCATTTCTAACAATGGGACGCGAAACGTTCTCCCTGGTGTAAGCTTATCGATTGTTGAAATTATCGGTTCTCTTCCGTAATTTGCGAAGTATGGACTCATTTGTGTGGTTTCGCTTTTCGTAGTGTTATAATTAAATTCCGCTTGTTTCAAAAATCTAAACCAATTAGTAGGACAGTCTGCCACGTAATGGCGTAAATAAGTCTCAAGGATTTGATTTACTCTCTCTGTCTGCCCATCTGATTGTGGGTGGTATCCTGAGGCGAGTCGCAATTTAATGCCGATTGCTTCAGTGTATTCCCCCCAGCCTTGGATGTGAACTGAGGTCCCCTATCACTGACTATTTCGTCTGGTTTCCCAAAAGTGTAGAACACATTGTTTTCCAGAAGTTCCTGCAGTTTAGTTGCGTCACACGTTTTGTGACAAGCGATGAATTTTGCGAATTTAGTCAGTCGGTCTACGACGACTAATACTGAATCATAACCATTTGAAATTGGTAGATCAGTAATGAAATCCATTGAAATTGATTCCCAAGGGCGATCAGGGATTTCCAATGGCTGTAACTTACCGTATGGTTTGTGTCTTCGGGACTTTGTTAGTTGACATACTGGGCACGTTTTGACGTAATTGTCAATTGTTTTGGTCATCCCGACCCAGGTGAATCGCTTGGCGATTTTCTCTCTCGTCTTGTTCCGTCCGACATGTCCTCCGTTTAGGGGATCGTCGTGAAATTCTTTAAGAATCATGTTTATGTGTTCACCCTCTGGTGGTACCACAATTGCGTTTCTGTTGTTAGCAATTAGCCCCTCTGAGGTGAGCGTTAGACCTCTTTCTTCTCGTTTTTCCTCGCTGTCATAGATGTCTTGGAAAAAATCGCTTTTCTGGGAGGCTTTCAAAATTGCATATTTCAGGTTATCCCTATCAACTGTCAGGCTATTAATCAGCGTTCTGTATTGTTCTTCATAGTCTGGTCTGCGCGATAGTGCGTCAGCAGCGCTATTCGTTGACCCGGACCTGAAGTGAATACAGAAGTTAAAATCAGACAGTGCAAAGATCCATCTCTGGATCTTGCGAGGGAGCTGTTCATTTGGTTTCTTGAGGAAATAAATTAGATTCTGGTGGTCCGTCAGAATACTAAAGGGTTCGCTCGTTCCTTCCAAGTAATAATGCCAATGCTTGCATGAGCAGTAAATGGCATATAATTCTTTTTCCGCAGTGGACCAATTTTGCTGGCATCTGGTTAATGCCCGCGAGAAATAAGCAATTGGTTTAAATTTTCCATCTATTGCTTGGGACAAAATTGCCCCGATTGCGAAATCGGATGCGTCGGTTTCCAGTTGCGTTTTCCTAGATTGGTGGTAATAATGAAGGAAAACGTCTGCGGACGCCTTGTCCTTCACGTTTTGGAAAGCTTCTTCTTCTTTTTGTGTCCAGATGAATTTTCTATTTTTTTGTGTTAAATCATTTAAGGGTTTTGCTATGTCCGAAACTTCAGGAATGAATTCCCTCACGTAATTAACATAGCCCATAAATGATTTAATTTGTTTTACTGTTTTTGGCCTTGACCAATTTTTGATCGAGGCGATTCTCTCCTCATCTGGGCAAACTCCATTTTTCGTAAAATAGTGCCCAATGAACTTGACCTTGTCTTTAAAGAATTCGCACTTCCTGGCATTAATTGTGCACTTCGCTTTGTGCAATGTCGCGACGATTTCGCGTACATGATCGACATGATCTGCACGATTCTTTGAGTAGATCAATATGTCGTCCATGTATACAACACAGGTTTTGTTTAGGAATTCACTCAAAATGTGGGTAATAAATCTCATAAAATATGCTGGCGCATTTTTGAGACCGAAAGGCACAACATTGAACTCGTAAATTCCCATTTTTGTGATGAACGCCGTTTTCCATTCATCACCCTTTTTAATCCTTATGAGGTGATATGCGCTCTTTAGATCGAGCTTAGTGAATATATGGTTCCGGTTAACTGAGTTATGATGTCCGCATATGTTGGCAGAGGAAATTGGAACGTTTTTGAAATTTCGTTCAATGGTTTATAGTTTATTACCATCCGAAATTTCTCTGGTCCTTCCTTCGGGACAAAAAAGCTGTTACAAACAAACAACGATTTTGAAGGGGAGATGTATCCGCGTTCTAGGAGTTCGCGAATTTCGTCTTCCATTAGCTTTTGCTTCAATGGACCCAGCGGAATGCATCTCGCCTTGAATTCCTTGGGTTCTTCTTTCAGTTCGATTTCCATGTCTAAAGGCGAGTGCATTGGGAGTTCTGCCTCCTTCAATGCGAAAGCTTCTCGCATGTCCCGTAGTTCCTGTGGGATGTACTGTTCAATTTCTTCCGTAACAGTAACCCATTGATCCTCGGGAAAATCCATTTGTGATTCATCCCTTTCAGACTTGAGATGATTAAGTCTGATTATTGGGATGTCGTTTTCTTTGAGTCAGATGACTCTCCAATGGTGATTTTCCCAGTTCCGTAGGAAATATTGACTTTTTCTTTCTGTAGAACATCTGTACCGATGTAGATATCCGGTAAAACATCCTTGATAATTTTGAAGTTTACCGTGATCCGTTGTTTTCGAGTCGAATGTCGAGCTCGCATTCCCCCATTATCGCTAACTTCTCTGATCCCGCGCAACGCGCAACTCTCGGGCAATCATACTTGGTAAATTTGATTTTATGATTACTAGCAAAGTTTAGGGATAAGACGCTAGCATTCGACCCAGTGTCAATAAGGGCCGCTCCACGATTTGTAGTTTGTAAATGTAAATGTTTACAAATATTTGACCGTCCCTTTCTAAAGGGATTCTGCCGTTGTCGTTACCCAGAAAGTCCACAACGGTCTCAAGTAGTCAGCTTGAGTTCTCGGTTTCATCCTTCTTTGGCGTGTGGTTTGTTTCGTACGTAGCTGGTTTAGTCCACGTATTGTTTGGTCGGTTGAACGTCCTTGGTTTGTAGTCCTTATTATAATTGAACCTTTTGTTGGAACTTGGGTATGTTCGTTCCTCGTATTTTCGCTTTTCCGGACGCTTAACCGGCGCGAAGTCATAAATTAGATCCAAAAGAGTCACGGGATCTTTATCATAGAGTTCATTTGTCCAAACATAATTCCAAGTTGCGTCGTCGTCATAGACGAACATGACCAACTTGCAGGCTTCCTTCTCTGTCATTCCAGGGTAATTAAAAAACTTTTTTAACTCCCCGTGAGCCTTCTTCATCTCTCCTTTTTTATATGCTTCACGGATTTTTGCAATTAATTCTTTTTTTGTCTGTGCAGATCTACCTTTAATATTTCGCAAACAACTTCTTCCCATTTCTTTTCCTTGATTTGGGTTTTGTCGTAATATTTAAGGTATCTGTCCGGAATGTGGAGAAGGCATCGTTCGGTCTTTTCTTCTTCTGTAAATTTCCCATAGTATTTCTTGAGAAAAATCTGAGTTTTTCAATAAACTCAGATGGGTCCTGGCCCTCGCGGTAATCAATATTTTCCGCAATTGGCACCGTTTCCCTTTCTCTTCTTTCGGCATTTTTCGCCCTTTCCTTCATAAGTTCCTTATGCGATTCAGCGACCATCTTGATTAATTCATTTATGGTTTCGCTTGCATCGCCTTGCGACGGGGGTCCCGATTCGGGAAGGTAATTGACCAATGGGGTTCTCGGAGGCGACATGATGGTGGTCGCTTATGGTCGGCTTTGCGACAATCCGACTTAGTTCGTATAGTTCTTTAACTGTGAAACAGAGTCGTTCACTTTTGTCACGGCGGGATTCCGTGAAGGGTCTTGTTTCTCGTAAAAGAGCTGTATTACGAATGTCCGGTGACAAACTATCTATCTCAGATAGGAACACCTTAATTGAATAAGCTTCGCTTAAAAGTCGTCAAGATAAGTTTAATGGTTATTCACAATCTAAGGTAGACGGTGTGAAAACACTGTTAGTGAACGACTGAAGAATTCAGTCGTTCTTACAGTAATTTATATTCATAGAATTACCTAATCCAATGTGGCTTTAAGAATCCCCTTTTGTGGCTTGCTCTGACAATCACGTTTGAGTCATGCCAATATAGAGGATTCCGAGGGTTTCCCTTGGAGCCATTACAGTCCCCTTCCTAGATTTTGTTGTCAAAATCTACTATCGTTAGGCCATGAAACACCTTTTGTGCTTCTATTGTTTCTTTCTGGTGGTGGTGTTTCGGGGGCGTCTGTAATAAGGGTAGTAATCCATAGGTAATTTATGCTTCTTGAAATAAGCGAGCAGTTCTCGTTGCATGTGACGTTTTACCACCGTTGGTGGTAGCCATCCTCTGTAGTTTGTGTATATTGGCTCACCCGTGTCTTCCTGATGGGTGAGTCTGTGGAATTTGCAATTGAGCCAGAGCTTATTGTCTTCCAACTTGTGTTCCATGATGAGATAATTCCTGATATGTTCTCATAATTTGGGGTGATCTCCTCCTCCGTTCTTGGATGATACTTTTCCACTTGAGACACATGAAAGAGTGTCGATGAGTTTTCCGTTGGGTCTCAGACAATCCCAATTCGACTGTGAGGTTTCCGTGGACTTTTGTAATCTTAAAAGGTCCCTGGTATCTGGTTGCGAGTTTGTGTTCGTGGTCTCAGAACTCGTTAAATCCTTTCTTGATGAGAACTAGATCCCCTTCCTTGTATTCCGGTTCCTTCGCAGTTTTCAGGTCGAAATAATACTTGTGTTTTTGTTCGCGTCCGCAATGTTCTGGCGTATTTGGTCATGTACCCTTGCCATTTCTAACAATGGGACGCGAAACGTTCTCCCTGGTGTAAGCTTATCGATTGTTGAAATTATCGGTTCTCTTCCGTAATTTGCGAAGTATGGACTCATTTGTGTGGTTTCGCTTTTCGTAGTGTTATAATTAAATTCCGCTTGTTTCAAAAATCTAAACCAATTAGTAGGACAGTCTGCCACGTAATGGCGTAAATAAGTCTCAAGGATTTGATTTACTCTCTCTGTCTGCCCATCTGATTGTGGGTGTATCCTGAGGCGAGTCGCAATTTAATGCCGATTGCTTCAGTGTATTCCCCCACGCCTTGGATGTGAACTGAGGTCCCCTATCACTGACTATTTCGTCTGGTTTCCCAAAAGTGTAGAACACATTGTTTCCAGAAGTTCCTGCAGTTTAGTTGCGTCACACGTTTTGTGACAAGCGATGAATTTTGCGAATTTAGTCAGTCGGTCTACGACGACTAATACTGAATCATAACCATTTGAAATTGGTAGATCAGTAATGAAATCCATTGAAATTGATTCCCAAGGGCGATCAGGGATTTCCAATGGCTGTAACTTACCGTATGGTTTGTGTCTTCGGGACTTTGTTAGTTGACATACTGGGCACGTTTTGACGTAATTGTCAATTGTTTTGGTCATCCCGACCCAGGTGAATCGCTTGGCGATTTTCTCTCTCGTCTTGTTCCGTCCGACATGTCCTCCGTTTAGGGGATCGTCGTGAAATTCTTTAAGAATCATGTTTATGTGTTCACCCTCTGGTGGTACCACAATTGCGTTTCTGTTGTTAGCAATTAGCCCCTCTGAGGTGAGCGTTAGACCTCTTTCTTCTCGTTTTTCCTCGCTATCATAGATGTCTTGGAAAAATCGCTTTTCTGGGAGGCTTTCAAAATTGCATATTTCAGGTTATCCCTATCAACTGTCAGGCTATTAATCAGCGTTCTGTATTGTTCTTCATAGTCTGGTCTGCGCGATAGTGCGTCAGCAGCGCTATTCGTTGACCCGGACCTGAAGTGAATACAGAAGTTAAAATCAGACAGTGCAAAGATCCATCTCTGGATCTTGCGAGGGAGCTGCTCATTTGGTTTCTTGAGGAAATAAATTAGATTCTGGTGGTCCGTCAGAATACTAAAGGGTTCGCTCGTTCCTTCCAAGTAATAATGCCAATGCTTGCATGAGCAGTAAATGGCATATAATTCTTTTTCCGCAGTGGACCAATTTTGCTGGCATCTGGTTAGTGCCCGCGAAAAATAAGCAATTGGTTTAAATTTTCCATCTATTTCTTGGGACAAAATTGCCCCGATTGCGAAATCGGATGCGTCGGTTTCCAGTTGCGTTTTCCTAGATTGGTGGTAATAATGAGGAAAACGTCTGCGGACGCCTTGTCCTTCACATTTTGGAAAGCTTCTTCTCTTTTTGTGTCCAGATGAATTTTCTATTTTTTTGTGTTAAATCATTTAAGGGTTTTGCTATGTCCGAAACTTCAGGAATGAATTCCCTCACGTAATTAACATAGCCCATAAATGATTTAATTGTTTTACTGTTTTTGGCCTTGACCAATTTTGATCGAGGCGATTCTCTCCTCATCTGGGCAAACTCCATTTTCGTAAAATAGTGCCCAATGAACTTGACCTTGTCTTTAAAGAATTCGCACTTCCTGGCATTAATTGTGCACTTCGCTTTGTGCAATGTCGCGACGATTTCGCGTACATGATCGACATGATCTGCACGATTCTTTGAGTAGATCAATATGTCGTCCATGTATACAACACAGGTTTTGTTTAGGAATTCACTCAAAATGTGGGTAATAAATCTCATAAAATATGCTGGCGCATTTTTGAGACCGAAAGGCACAACATTGAACTCGTAAATTCCCATTTTTGTGATGAATGCCGTTTTCCATTCGTCACCCTTTTTAATCCTTATGAGGTGATATGCGCTCTTTAGATCGAGCTTAGTGAATATATGGTTTCCGGTTAATTGAGTTATGATGTCCGCATATGTTGGCAGAGGAAATTGGAACGTTTTTGAAATTTCGTTCAATGGTTTATAATTTATTACCATTCTAAATTTCTCTGGTCCTTCCTTTGGGACAAAAAGCTGTTACAAACAAACAACGATTTTGAAGGGGAGATGTATCCGCGTTCTAGGAGTTCGCGAATTTCGTTTTCCATTAGCTTTTGCTTCAATGGACCCAGCGGAATACATCTCGCCTTGAATTCCTTGGGTTCTTCCTTCAATTCGATTTCCATGTCTAAAGGCGAGTGCATTGGGAGTTCTGCCTCCTTCAATGCGAAAGCTTCTCGCATGTCCCGTAGTTCCTGTGGGATGTACTGTTCAATTTCTCCGTAACAGTAACCCATTGATCCTCGGGAAAGTCCATCTGTAGTTCATCCCTTTCAGACTTGAGATGATTAAGTCGGACTATTGGAATGTCGTTTCCTTTGAGTCAGATGACTCTCCAATAGTGATTTTCCCAGTTCCGTAGGAAATATTGACTTTTCTTTTGTAACACATCAGTACCGATGTAGATATCCGGTAAAACATCCTTGATGATTTTGAAGTTTACCGTGATCCGTTTGTTTTCGAGTCGAATGTCGAGCTCGCATTCCCCATTATCGCTAACTTCTCTGATCCCGCGCAACGCGCAACTCTCGGGCAATCATACTTGGTAAATTTGATCTTATGATTACTAGCAAAGTTTAGGGATAAGACGCTAGCATTTGACCCAGTGTCAATAAGGGCCGCCTCCACGATTTGTAATTTGTAAATGTAAATGTTTACAAATATTTGACCGTCCCTTTCTAAAGGGATTCTGTCGTTGTCGTTACCCAGAAAGTCCACAACGGTCTCAAGTAGTCAGCTTGAGTTCTCGGTTTCATCCTTCTTTGGCGAGTGGTTTGTTTCATACGTAGCTGGTTTATTCCACGTATTGTTTGGTCGGTTGAACGTCTTTGGTTTGTAGTCCTTATTATAATTGAACCTTTTGTTGGAACTTGGGTATGTTCGTTCCTCGTATTTTCGCTTTTCCGGACGCTTAACCGGCGCGAAGTCATAAATTAGATCCAAAAGAGTCACGGGATCTTTGTCATAGAGTTCATTTGTCCAAACATAATTCCAAGTTGCGTCGTCGTCATAGACGAACATGACCAACTTGCAGGCTTCCTTCTCTGTCATTCCAGGGTAATTAAAAACTTTTTAACTCCCCGTGAGCCTTCTTCATCTCTCCTTTTTTATATGCTTCACGGATTTTTGCAATTAATTCTTTTTTATGTCTGTGCAGATCTACCTTTAATATTTCGCAAACAACTTCTTCCCATTTCTTTTCCTTGATTTGGGTTTTGTCGTAATATTTAAGGTATCTGTCCGGAATGTGGAGAAGGCATCGTTCGGTCTTTTCTTCTTCTGTAAATTTCCCATAGTATTTCTTGAAGAAAAATCTGAGTTTTTCAATAAACTCAGATGGGTCCTGGCCCTCGCGGTAATCAATATTTTCCGCAATTGGCACCGTTTCCCTTTCTCTTCTTTCGGCATTTTTCGCCCTTTCCTTCATAAGTTCCTTATGCGATTCAGCGACCATCTTGATTAATTCATTTATGGTTTCGCTTGCATCGCCTTGCGACGGGGGTCCCGATTCGGGAAGGTAATTGACCAATGGGGTTCTCGGAGGCGACATGATGGTGGTCGCTTATGGTCGGCTTTGCGACAATCCGACTTAGTTCGTATAGTTCTTTAACTGTGAAACAGAGTCGTTCACTTTTGTCACGGCGGGATTCCGTGAAGGGTCTTGTTTCTCGTAAAAGAGCTGTATTACGAATGTCCGGTGACAAACTATCTATCTCAGATAGGAACACCTTAATTGAATAAGCTTCGCTTAAAAGTCGTCAAGATAAGTTTAATGGTTATTCACAATCTAAGGTAGACGGTGTGAAAACACTGTTAGTGAACGACTGAAGAATTCAGTCGTTCTTACAGTAATTTATATTCATAGAATTACCTAATCCAATGTGGCTTTAAGAATCCCCTTTTGTGGCTTGCTCTGACAATCACGTTTGAGTCATGCCAATATAGAGGATTCCGAGGGTTTCCCTTGGAGCCATTACATTTAGTAGGACATGCAAGTCCCTACTTCAAAGGCCGTTAGGCCATGAAACACCTTTTGTGCTTCTATTGTTTCTTTCTGGTGGTGGTGTTTCGGGGGCGACTGGACAGAATTATTGCTATAAAAAACCTAGAAAAATACAAATAAAATCATCTATTAATTCTCCTACCAAACTAAGGAGCAGATCGTTACATACTCCCTTAGGGAAGTGCGGTAGCACTCCCTAGACTTGTAGCGCAGCTCAGTAGAGCTGGCTACACAACCCAATGGAATTAGGGTAGCGCGCTGGCGCGCGCAAGGCTCTCTAGCGCGACTCCTTAGAGTTAGCTAGAGGCCTGTCCCTGTTAGCGCAACGCGCTAGCCTTCACAAGGGCACATAGCGAGTTTAGAGCAAACTACGCTATGCGGCCTTACAAGGACAGATTTTCGCTTAACTGAGAATACGGCTCTATGATTGGTCGAGAAGGCCTCGCGTATGCTCGGTGATGCCCTAGTCGCACGCTTATTAACCTAGCGACTCGGGCGACTAGGACATTGCGACTAGGGTCAGTCGTAATATATTTAATAAGAACGCCGGGCGACTGGAGCTTTGAGACGTTTATTAGAAAGAGTATCAAAATAGAAGAGAATTTATGAAAGAAAACCCCTAGTCGCCGGAGTATTGGCAGAGATACAAGCATTCAGAAATTTCAAGTCGGTTACGTAAGCGAAGGGAGACTCATTCTTTCATTCTTTAGCGAGTCTTGGGTACAGCAGTGGTACCTCGCCACCACCCGCTTGAGCCCCCACAATCAACTGGTAACTGAAGTAAGACAAGACAGAAGTACCGCGCCACCACCCACATAACACCCCACATGCTGCTTGCCGCGAAGTCTATGGGTCTATGAAAAAATAACATGCATCATAATTATGAACATGAGTATACTGCTCGAAAACTATCAATAAAAGCCAATGAAGTAATTATTGTGGATTTATTAGGTTTGTTGAATAATTGAAAAGATTTCGAAAGTTAGAGAAATATTGTACTAAGTTTTGTGGCTCTTTATATTTTTTAAATAAATAATTTTTTCTATCATAAAAAAATTAAACAAAATTAAAAAAAAATAACTAACAGAAGACTGTTGTATTGTTGGGAGCACGGCATCAAAATGCTTCAATTAGCAGCATCATACCTTTCTTTATAGTCGAAAAAAAAACAAAAACAGTTCCGTCTAGGGTTTATTGAAACATGCTTACTTATGGTTCGCTACGTAATTTTATTGGTTGACAGTCTTAGGGTTTAAAAGTGTGACGTAATGCTTCTTTACTCTTCCATCGTCTTGGGGAGAGTCTAGTATTAGGGTAGCGCGCCACTCTCCACATGTGCCCCCACATTGAATATCTTTGCTATTTAAACTGCCCAAGATACCCGACCAAGACGCAACCAACACTTCTCAAACATGTCACCTACTACTTTCACTTGTGCTACCTGCGGTAAGACTTTCGGATACAGATGTAGTCTTATCTCTCACCGTCAACGTGCGCACACGAGCTCGTTGGGTCTTCGTTTACTTCCGCAATTCACTGAGCGAATAGTGTTCAATCGCAATGAAGAAGACGGTCTTTTCCATTGCCTCTGTGAGGACAAGGCTTGGAAGGACCCGAAGTCGCTTTCAAAGCATGTGAAATCATGTGCTTCAGTCTTTCGAGCGGTTTTGGACCATTCGCTAGAAGTGGAAGTGAAAGACCCAGCAAGTTTGTCAGAGTTCCGAGCTGCTGTTGAAGAAGGTCTTACATCACTGCAAAAGGAGCCGTTTAAGGTGAAAGTCTTGGAACATATTCCCTCAGACTATTCTGAGGACGAAAGTGCATGGAACGAAGAGTTGTGGTCTCCACAATTCTATACATTTCAGTCTTTATATCCGGATTACAAAGAACTCGGCATTCCGTTGCCTTTGTTAAATCACGGGTTTCACCTTCACGCCGTGGTTGACGGTTTCATCATTTTTTGCCTCAGGTGCAAATTGGCTCTCGATAAACAAATCCTATTAGACCACATCGAGTCCAAGCATCCTGAAGTAAAATGCCAATATCAACCGTTTACCCAAATTTATTCCTTGACACATTTTCTTGTGTTAGATGAAGTCTACAACTTGATCGACGAACTAACTCAGGATGGATTTCCTTTTCCTCCAGTTCCGGGTTTGGACGTAATCAAAAATTGCTATCTCTATAACAGGATTATTTTCAGAACCAAGGAGGAGTTCGTGGAACATTTAAGAGCTGAGAAACTCGAACTGATGTCAGCTCTTATGTACACGACAAAGGTCGATGTACAAATCCTGAAGTTTACTGGAGTTGAAATCCTCGCGATTGTTGATTTGAACGTCTTGAGCAGACCCTTAGAAATAGCATAATAAGCAACTCTAAGTTCTAATAAATCTCAAGCTTGCGAAGTATCATCGTAAATTAATTATATGTCTAACTTCAAGTAGTACCTCGCCACTACCCACATGGCCCCCACACTCTTTGATTGCGAAGGACCGGAAACTCCTTAAACTATCAACAATCGTAGAAACAGCCTCAGCCTAGTATTGTCGAAACAATGTAGTAAATAGAATAAGTAAATAAAATAGAATGAGAAAAAAGCAAGTGAATAAAATTCCGTTTTCGTTTTGTAAAATTCCGAAACATAGAAAAAACAAAAGTAGAGTAATCTAATACAATTACGAAAGCTAACGTATTCTATTTAGTAGTTCGTTTAATACAGTTGGTACCGCGCCACTACCCACCCTACCCCCACGAGTAACTATTAAGTAATTTCTCCAAGAAAGAGTACCGCGCCACTATCCACAATGGCGTCTTTTGTAAGGCCGCATAGCGTAGTTTGCTCTAAACTCGCTATGTGCCCTTGCGAAGGCTAGCGCGTTGCGCTAACCGACACGGGCCTCTAGCTAACTCTAAGGAGTCGCGCTAGAGAGCCTTGCGCGCGCCAGCGCGCTACCCTAATTCCATAGGGTTGTGCAGCCGGCTCTACTGAGCTGCGCTACAAGTCTAGGGAGTGCTACCGCACTTCCCTAAGGGAGTAGGCCACACAGCCAACTCCAAGGAGCTACGCTACAAGGCCTAGGGAGTGCTACCGCACTCCCCTAAGTGTGCACTCCACACTAGAACTCCACGCAGCGCTTACGGCGCTGCACTACGAAGCCGTAAGGCTTCAACAACGATTGCACATTAGTTCTCGCTAATGTGTAATATTATAAATAGCTAGAAATTAACAATAATATTCATACTTAATCTTACTACAGAGCCTGGGCTTACATCTTTCACTTTGTTTTTAACAAAACCGTACTAAATTTATTTATAAACACATTGAAAAATGCAGTATTGAGCTAATGTAGCATAGCAGTAGCAGTGTCGCGCCTAAAGGGTTGTAGGCGCGGTACCGGGGTCTTTGGGTTTAGTCTTGGGCAACGAAAACAAAGAATAATCGATATCTCGACAACCAGACCAGCTACAGCCTTCGTTTCTGTTCCATAAATCATGCACGAGGCCATTGCACCTTGTGTGCTGAGTATGGCTGGTGTAAGCTGGCAGGGGAAGAAATAATTAATTATCATAAATGTGAACACAGCCAAGAATTATTATTATTATTAATATTATTATAATTATAATTACACAAAATAATACAAAATAATACAAAATAACTACGCCTAGCAGAATGCGAATAAATTACGAAAAAAACAAAGAAAACAAACACAAAGCAATAGGCATAGGCATTGGCTTTGTATTGGCGTTCTGTGTGCTATTCTCTGTCCGGATGACCTGACGATCGCTAGCCCTCACTTAGTTATATTGTGAGCGACCGCAACGTCGCTAAACTACGAACAGAGAGCTGTACGACAGCCCGGAGCCTCGCTAGATTAGTTATGGAATAAAATCTTATTCTAGCTAATAATAAACCCTAGTCTTGATGTAGGCACTGGCCACTGACAGTTAGTTAGTTGAACAACAAAATCAGTTATTCTCGCTAGTAACAATTATTGTCGCAACCCAGAAGGCGCGGTACTGTAGTCTTGTCTGAGTACCGCGCCAGTATCCACTAGAGCCCCTAGAGCCCCCACACATACGTAGCAGTGTGTTACTCTCAGCTGCGGGTACCGCGCCACTACCCACCTGGGCCCCCGCAAGCTATTCGCCATAGATTGTTACGAGTCTTAGTCTAAGGGTACCTCGCCACTGCCCACACAGTGCCCCCACAGAGGTTTAGTCTTAGTCTTAGTCTTAGTCTTAGTCTTAGTCTTAGTCTTAGTCTTAGTCTTAGTCTTAGTCTTAGTCTTAGTCTTAGTCTTAGTCTTAGTCTTAGTCTTAGTCTTAGTCTTAGTTCTAGTCCTAGAATAACAACAAACGAGGCGACAGAGTGATGCAAACAGCTGAGCGAAACAACTTTCGTTTTCCTGCGAGATGGACAGACAACAACCCGTCGTCAGAGAAGTTGCAAATAAAAAGGAATGAGATTCTCGGCTGGATCCTCGGGTGAAGGGGAGGGTGGGCAGGCAAGCAGGCGAGTAAATGACACAGAAAAACAGAGAAAGCAGGCCAATTGATGGAAAAACAACACATGACGCATGCACAGTAGGGCAACAGGAAACAAACAAAGTAAAAAACAGAAGCGAAACTGCAGCATTCGTAAAAGCCGACAACGAATTTCAACGTAAGGCACATACTGCGTATACCCTAAGACTTACCTTAGCTCCCCGAGTCAAAGAAACAGCCTACGAGTATTTCACGCAATGCAAAACAAAACAGAAAGCAAAGTGGGTAATTGGATTGTATGCGATACCGAGGGAGTTCCGAAACAGTAAAAGACACTGTTTTGTATGGGCTTTTGTGAAAAAAACCATAAGCAGTTTTCTGGGCGATTAAGTAATCGCAATTCTCGCTTAAGACAAAATACAGCACTGCCAACGGTTGAGAAGGCTCGCAAAGGCACGCGCTTGCAAATTAATTTACAGGCGTATCAAGCTAGCGATTCGGACGATTCATTTGTTGCGCCTAAGTACGGCCTGCGTGTAAGACGATGTAGCCATGCGACGTTTGATATAAGGATCTGCTTCGTAATTGTGTGTACAATGAATGGAGTGGAAGTTAAACACCGGCTTCTTGACGGAGTTACAGCGCTTCAAACATTTTCATTCGATTACGAAAGCGGGGTCTTGAGTATAGCATTGGTACCGCACCTACAGGGCTGTAGGCGCGGTACCCAGTCCAAGGCATAACCCTACGCAAGTAGTAAGGAACACGGCAAGACAAAACAACAAGTATATAGGCATGTAGAATAGAACAACAGAAGAGTTTTGAAAGAAGAAACAGATGGTTTTATATATACTTTCGTAAAATACAATTGAGTTACTATACTAACTAATGGCTATGACTAGTACCAAGGCATGTGCTACAACGCTGTATATGGGATATGCAGTGCAACCAGCACATACAACGTATGCAAGACACTGCTATACTACAAAAAGAGAACCAGGTTAGTGTGAAAGGTTACCATTTCTGTCTTTGGGAAAAGGCGTGCTGTTCTTGGGATACGGTTCGGTGAATGGTTAGTTAGTTAGTTAGTTATTTAGTTTGTGTGTAATCTCAACAATGACAGCTCAAGCGAACAAAACAGTAACGAACAAGACAACATAGGGAGGTGTACTGCGGAGTGCAACGTAGCAGACTCGCGAAAATGTTTATTGCTACGGAGAAACTATATGTAGTTTTCCGGGCGATTAATTTTTTTTCTCGCTTAAGGCAGAATACGGCCTTTTCATTGGTCGAGAAGGCTCGCGTACAAATTAATCGCACGCTTATTAACCTAGCGACTCGGGCGATTAATTTTTTGCGATTAATTTTGGTTTGCGTAGAAGACGAGAAAGCTATGCGATTTTTTATTTCTATTGTGCGTCGTAATCGTTTATGAATATTAGCGTCATATACTAGAGCAAAAGTTAATCGCCGCACTATTGACGGAGTTACAGCGCTTTGAAGTTTTATATTCGGTTACGAAGCAAAATAAGCGAAGAAAGGTCTAGGAATACCGAAACTTCTCGCTTATGTCACATAACTAGTTGCTACTGACATTTGGGACGGTACCGCGCCTACACTACTGTCGGCGGATACCAGTATCATAGGTATTAGATAACTATTGATGTGCAAACACGGTACCGCCCCAACATCGTCGTAGGCGCGGTACTATATGTGGTTATTACAGTTAGCTATGTCTTAGGGTTACGAATTCCAACCTTCCATTTGGAATTTCTGTGATAAGCTATGACGTAATAATAAAATAAATTCGCAAAAGAAAAGAATCTTCAATTTCAAGGTCTAAATAATACATTCAATAATCACATTCTTAGACTAATCATTACAACAGATTAATATTTTGATTATTTTTCGTGAAGTAAAGTACGGTTTATAATATAAAGCTGTTCACAGATTATTCATTATATTGCGGTATTTTTTGTATTCGTTGACAAAAATTTTAATTTTAATCAAAAACAATGAAGGAAAAATTTGGCGATAATTTAACTATTTTTAGATATACTATTAAATATGTAACAAAAATTTGCTACAATTAGTATTCTTGTAGTCTTATTTGATATTTTACAAAAAAGAGTAATGTTTTAAACAGAATCTCTTATAATTTAAGGTCTTTTAAGGTTCGCAAACCTATTTCATTGGCTATTTAAGTTTGAGCGCCTTTCCATGTCATAAGCAACATTACATCAAAACAGTCTTAGGGTTTAGTTACCGTACGAACAACACTGTAGGCGCGGTACTCGAAACAGTACTTGTTAATAGGCAATTGTGTCTCACTAGTGTGAAAAGACGGTACCGTGCGACCAACACTGTAGGCGCGGTACTCAGAAGTAGTAACAAAATAGTTAAACCCTAAGACTAGTGATATCAGACAGTACC
>NW_011627867.1:18896-21967 GCF_000149845.2 Schizosaccharomyces japonicus yFS275
ATTACGTTGATGACCTCAAAAAAACGGACTTCAGTTTCCTGTGATTCCCGGACTTGACGTTATCAAGGATTGCTACTACTACGAAAACGAAATCTACAAAAGCAAGAAGGATTTTGCCGATCGTGTTCGTAGGCAGCAGATTGGTTTGATGTCAGCACTATCGAAAACAAAAAAGGTTGACATTCAAGTTCTCAACCTTGGAATAATGTCAATATTAGCATTGGTAGATTTGGATGTAATGACTTGTTTATTACATTAAATAAAATAATAAGATTTGTTTTATAAGTATTGAGAGCACAATCAAAAACTCATTTTACCTTAAAGCTCGAGTACGCGCCGACACTCCTGTAGGCGCGGTACTCAGAAGTAGTAACAAAAGTAGTTAAACCTTTCTCGCTAGTAATATAAGACGGTACCGTGCGACCAACACTGTAGGCGCGGTACTCGAAGATGAGTAGTTGGTATCTAAGCGTGTCTGTCTAGTGGAAATTGATGTCACCGCGCCAACACGTCGTTAGGCGCGGTACCCAGATAGAAGAGCCATTACGATTCGTAACGTAATTCTCACAATTGCGAGGGACCGCAATGTCGTTAAACTACGAACCCGGTAGTAATAACAACAATGGATTCTTTTAGTTGAATAAATGAACAACTGTAGTGTATATCATAGCAAGTCCAGGGTTTGTCGGTTAGATAGATTTTGTTAATTAGCGAATAAATTTTTTCTATATAAGTAACACCCCCTCCCACATAGTAAACCATCCAAAAAACATTTAACAATGAGCATGCAGAAATCCATCAAAACCTTTCGAAGCTCTTATGATGTTCCCCACTGCGAGTGTCTAGCTGAAGTTAGTGTTCGGCTTTCCTCAAAATTCTATCCTATTGGTCTTACGATGGTGAACCAAGTATTGATGTTGTTTTGTTACAATTGTCAATCACTGCTGACGCTGGGCAACTGCATTGAGCACTATTCAAAGCATGCTCAAGTCAACTCTCCCAAGTCCCCAACGTCAGAACCGGGTGAGATTGTCGTTAAGGACTTCGAAGTTAATGAGGAAGACTTGACAAAGTTAAAGCTCGTTTTTAACAAGTATCACGATTACTTTGTCATGTCTTCGGGTGAGGATACCCGAACAAAATTCTCTGATCCCTATATCAAGAGAATATATGAGAAATCCTTGGAAGACATCGTCCTTCAAATACCGTTGATGAAGGCTTTGTCGAAGGACGAAATTCTTTCCTGTTTGGAAAGCAATCCCGCGTCCGAGCCTATCCGTGGTCTTCCACTGATCGTCCACCCCGTATGCTGTGGAAAACTTTTGAAAACTGAGAAACTGGTGGAACAACATAAGCGCAGTTGTAACAAGTTTAAATCCGGCAAATACACAATGACATCTTACCAAAAACTCGAAATTGATGGTAAGGTTGTAAGTCAATTGTTTTTCGAAAATTTGGATTATGAAACTTTAGCCGAACAACAATATTGGTTTAGTTGTTAGTCTTAATAACATCCTTTTACTAAAAATATATCAGTCCAATAAATCTTCAACTAATTCTTATTCAATTAAAATAAAAAATTCATTAAGCACAATACAATAGATAGAACAATGTAAAAGATAAATGTATATCAGATTTCATGTCGTAGTGGTTTTCAAAAAGTTGCGTGCGTCGTCGTTCGCAGGTTCGAGTCCCCGAGTCATGTCCTTACGGTGTTCCAGGCCACCGCAGATGGGACATATGATAATGGTGTAGGCGCGGTACTGAGCAGTGACTGCTTCGGTATGACGAGGTGTATCCGGGGATGGATCAGGTGGGGTACATATACGACAAGGATTGACGCGCTTCGCAACAGTGCTTTTCCAAGATGTTGTTTAAGTGTGTACCCTGCAACATCGACCTTCCTTCGAAGGCGGCGTACACCGAACATCACGACCTCTATCACCGTGAGGTAGTAACGGTACCCCTCTCAGTGAGGGGCCATACTTGGAATATGGAACTTCGCCGGCAAGATGGCGAGTTCGAGTGTGGATTTGGTTGCACGTTTACGACTCCCAGCCATAAGAACATGGTACGGCATGTGAGGAGTTGTAAGACTCTAAGGAATAGTCCTACGGTTCCTCGCCTGTGGGATAACTCCGATCAACTTCATACGTGGCAATGTTCGACCACGACGGTATTACGTTCCACCGACACCTATGGAACAATATCGATTAATGAAACGTGGCTTCTCTCGTTTAGAAAGAGGTTTCCCGTTCTACAGTATACGATCCTGAGTCTAGGGTTTCATAGCATCATTTGCAGTCAATGTGAGATTCTCTTGGATAAGCATTCAACAGTTTCACACTTAAAGAATGCACACGAGGATCTTCTCGAACAGATACCTATTCAAGCTATTTTCGCCTTAGATGTGACATTGAAAGGCCTCTTGCTCCACGATAGTTCGAGGGTATTGTCTGAATACGGGAAACCACATTTGACACTTCCTCCGGTTCCGGGTGTCACTATATACCGAAATACCGTACTCTGCTGTGGAAAATTGTATTACAGCATCTATTCTTTTAAGCAACATTCCTCGGATTCTCATTTCTTGCACAGAGCAAGGTTTGTAAACGTACAAACTTTAAGAAATGATCTCGGTATTAAAGTGAGAATTCTTGTAAATGCCGATCATCTTACAGTTCTCGACACGCAACAAACTATATGTAGTTTTCCGGGCGATTAATTATATTTCCCGCTTAAAGCGAAATACAGCCTTTTCATTGGTCGAAAAGGCTCGCGTACAAATTAATCGCACGCTTATTAACCTAGCGACTCGGGCGATTAAATTCTTGCGATTAAATTACGGTTTGCATTGAAGATAGCAAGACACAGAAACAGACGAAACAAGATTGTAGAAGGAAAAACAAAGTATTGTGCATGTAGAATAGACTAATAGTAAATGAATAAAACAAAAAAAAGAAAGACAATTGCAACATTCGTGAAACGGCGCTTCGACTTGCATGCCCATGTCTATGCCCATGTATATGCCTTGGCAAGCCTAAGAACAAAAGAACAGCATACAAGTATAT
>NW_011627868.1:0-15530 GCF_000149845.2 Schizosaccharomyces japonicus yFS275
ATATGATACACTGCTATACTACAAAAACAGAACCGGGTAAACAATCAAACAAACAAAAAGAGAACTAGGTTACTGCGAAAGGTTACCATTTTTTTCTTCGAAAAAAAAGGTTTAGGGATAGTGTATGTTTGTGTAAAGGTTAATGGTTAGTTAATTAGTTTTGTGTGTAATCTCAACAATGACAGCTAAAGCGAACAAGAGTAAATAACAACACAGCAAAAGGACGTATACTGCGAAGTGAAACGTAGCAGACTCGTGAAACAGTTATATTTATTGAATACAAGAAAGGAAAGAGATAATTGAATAAAGTTGTAGATGAATGGGGAAAACAAGAGAGAGAGTCTTGTGGGGTTGTGTGAGAGGCAAGAAGGCAAGAGCAGAGTGAAATGTTGTGTTTTGAGAAAAACAGCATTTGCAACAAAAGCCTAAGACAAACAGTACAGAACAGGTCTTGGTGATGCGCAAGACGAAACAAAACAAAAACGAAAGTGAACAACAGTCTAGATGCTGAATAAACAGAAACAGAAGACCCTAAGACAATGCTACTACTTACTATTATTACTACCAAGTAGTACAGTACCTCGCCACTACCCAGTAGGCGCGGTACCGGTATCTAAGACTTAGTAGGGGGAAAGAAGAACAAAAAACAAAAGACAGAGCAATGGCAGCAGCAAAGCAAGACAACAATCGTTTAACAACAGATAGACAGATAATTAATAAAGAAAGAAAGCACAGAAAACAATAAAATTGAATGAAATACATGCAGTTGTTTGTGGGCCACACCCAAGACCAAGACTAAGTTCAGACAAGTCAGACCAAGTACTAAGGGCGAGTAGTAAGGAAGACAGCAAGACACAGAAACAGACGAAACAGGATTGTAGAAGGAAAAACAAAGTATTGTGCATGTAGAATAGACTAATAGTAAATGAATAAAACAAAAAAAAGAAAGACAATTGCAACATTCGTGAAACGGCGCTTCGACTTGCATGCCCATGTCTATGCCCATGTATATGCCTTGGCAAGCCTAAGACAAAAGAACAGCATACAAGTATATCGCTGCACACAAAGCAAGACAAAACAACAAGTATACTGGCATGTAGAATAGAACAACAGAAGAGTTTTGAAAGAAAAAAACAGGCGGTTTTATATGTACTTTCGTAAAATACAATTGAATTACTAACTAATCGCTATGACTAAGACAAGTAGTAAGACATATACCTTGGTAAGAGCAAGTACTCACAAGACACAAGGCATGTACTATAACGGTGTATACGGTATATACAGCACATACAACGTATATAAAACACTGCTATACTACAAAAACAGAACCGGGTAAACAATCAAACAAACAAAAAGAGAACTAGGTTACTGCGAAAGGTTACCATTTTTTTCTTCGAAAAAAAAAGGTTTAGGGATAGTGTATGTTTGTGTAAAGGTTAATGGTTAGTTAATTAGTTTTGTGTGTAATCTCAACAATGACAGCTAAAGCGAACAAGAGTAAATAACAACACAGCAAAAGGACGTATACTGCGAAGTGAAACGTAGCAGACTCGTGAAACAGTTATATTTATTGAATACAAGAAAGGAAAGAGATAATTGAATAAAGTTGTAGATGAATGGGGAAAACAAGAGAGAGAGTCTTGTGGGGTTGTGTGAGAGGCAAGAAGGCAAGAGCAGAGTGAAATGTTGTGTTTTGAGAAAAACAGCATTTGCAACAAAAGCCTAAGACAAACAGTACAGAACAGGTCTTGGTGATGCGCAAGACGAAACAAAACAAAAACGAAAGTGAACAACAGTCTAGATGCTGAATAAACAGAAACAGAAGACCCTAAGACAATGCTACTACTTACTATTATTACTACCAAGTAGTACAGTACCTCGCCACTACCCAGTAGGCGCGGTACCGGTATCTAAGACTTAGTACTACTTACTATTACCAAGTAGTACAGTACCTCGCCACTAACCCAGTAGGCGCGGTACCGGTACCCAAGACAAAGTAGGGGGAAAGAAGAACAAAAAACAAAAGACTGAGCAATGGCAGCAGCAAAGCAAGACAACAATCGTTTGACAACAGATAGACAGATAATTAATAAAGAAAGAAAGCACAGAAAACAATAAAATTGAATGAAATACATGCAGTTGTTTGTGGGCCACACCCAAGACCAAGACTAAGTTCAGACAAGTCAGACCAAGTACTAAGGGCGAGTAGTAAGGAAGACAGCAAGACACAGAAACAGACGAAACAGGATTGTAGAAGGAAAACAAAGTATTGTGCATGTAGAATAGACTAATAGTAAATGAATAAACAAAAAAAGAAAGACAATTGCAACATTCGTGAAACGGCGCTTCGACTTGCATGCCCATGTCTATGCCCATGTATATGCCTTGGCAAGCCTAAGACAAAAGAACAGCATACAAGTATATCGCTGCACACAAAGCAAGACAAAACAACAAGTATATTGGCATGTAGAATAGAACAACAAAAGAGTTTTGAAAGAAAAAAACAGGCGGTTTTGTATGTACTTTCGTAAAATACAATTGAATTACTAACTAATCGCTATGACTAAGACAAGTAGTAAGACATATACCTTGGTAAGAGCAAGTACTCACAAGACACAAGGCATGTACTATAACGGTGTATACGGTATATACAGCACATACAACGTATATAAAACACTGCTATACTACAAAAACAGAACCGGGTAAACAATCAAACAAACAAAAAGAGAACTAGGTTACTGCGAAAGGTTACCATTTTTTTCTTCGAAAAAAAAAGGTTTAGGGATAGTGTATGTTTGTGTAAAGGTTAATGGTTAGTTAATTAGTTTTGTGTGTAATCTCAACAATGACAGCTAAAGCGAACAAGAGTAAATAACAATGTTACTACATCCTCTACAACTGTCTTGGACTACTTAAATAGAATGATATATTTATTGAATACAAGAAAGGAAAGAGATAATTGAATAAAGTTGTAGATGAATGGGGAAAACAAGAGAGAGAGTCTTGTGGGGTTGTGTGAGAGGCAAGAAGGCAAGAGCAGAGTGAAATGTTGTGTTTTGAGAAAAACAGCATTTGCAACAAAAGCCTAAGACAAACAGTACAGAACAGGTCTTGGTGATGCGCAAGACGAAACAAAACAAAAACGAAAGTGAACAACAGTCTAGATGCTGAATAAACAGAAACAGAAGACCCTAAGACAATGCTACTACTTACTATTATTACTACCAAGTAGTACAGTACCTCGCCACTACCCAGTAGGCGCGGTACCGGTATCTAAGACTTAGTACTACTTACTATTACCAAGTAGTACAGTACCTCGCCACTAACCCAGTAGGCGCGGTACCGGTACCTAAGACTTAGTAGGGGGAAAGAAGAACAAAAAACAAAAGACTGAGCAATGGCAGCAGCAAAGCAAGACAACAATCGTTTGACAACAGATAGACAGATAATTAATAAAGAAAGAAAGCACAGAAAACAATAAAATTGAATGAAATACATGCAGTTGTTTGTGGGCCACACCCTAGACCAAGACCAAGACTAAGTTCAGACAAGTCAGACCAAGTACTAAGGGCGAGTAGTAAGGAAGACAGCAAGACACAGAAACAGACGAAACAGGATTGTAGAAGGAAAAACAAAGTATTGTGCATGTAGAATAGACTAATAGTAAATGAATAAAACAAAAAAAAGAAAGACAATTGCAACATTCGTGAAACGGCGCTTCGACTTGCATGCCCATGTCTATGCCCATGTATATGCCTTGGCAAGCCTAAGACAAAAGAACAGCATACAAGTATATCGCTGCACACAAAGCAAGACAAAACAACAAGTATATTGGCATGTAGAATAGAACAACAGAAGAGTTTTGAAAGAAAAAACAGGCGGTTTTGTATGTACTTTCGTAAAATACAATTGAATTACTAACTAATCGCTATGACTAAGACAAGTAGTAAGACATATACCTTGGTAAGAGCAAGTACTCACAAGACACAAGGCATGTACTATAACGGTGTATACGGTATATACAGCACATACAACGTATATAAAACACTGCTATACTACAAAAACAGAACCGGGTAAACAATCAAACAAACAAAAAGAGAACTAGGTTACTGCGAAAGGTTACCATTTTTTTCTTCGAAAAAAAAAGGTTTAGGGATAGTGTATGTTTGTGTAAAGGTTAATGGTTAGTTAATTAGTTTTGTGTGTAATCTCAACAATGACAGCTAAAGCGAACAAGAGTAAATAACAACACAGCAAAAGGACGTATACTGCGAAGTGAAACGTAGCAGACTCGTGAAACAGTTATATTTATTGAATACAAGAAAGGAAAGAGATAATTGAATAAAGTTGTAGATGAATGGGGAAAACAAGAGAGAGAGTCTTGTGGGGTTGTGTGAGAGGCAAGAAGGCAAGAGCAGAGTGAAATGTTGTGTTTTGAGAAAAACAGCATTTGCAACAAAAGCCTAAGACAAACAGTACAGAACAGGTCTTGGTGATGCGCAAGACGAAACAAAACAAAAACGAAAGTGAACAACAGTCTAGATGCTGAATAAACAGAAACAGAAGACCCTAAGACAATGCTACTACTTACTATTATTACTACCAAGTAGTACAGTACCTCGCCACTACCCAGTAGGCGCGGTACCGGTATCTAAGACTTAGTACTACTTACTATTACCAAGTAGTACAGTACCTCGCCACTAACCCAGTAGGCGCGGTACCGGTACCTAAGACTTATAGGGGGAAAGAAGAACAAAAAACAAAAGACTGAGCAATGGCAGCAGCAAAGCAAGACAACAATCGTTTGACAACAGATAGACAGATAATTAATAAAGAAAGAAAGCACAGAAAACAATAAAATTGAATGAAATACATGCAGTTGTTTGTGGGCCACACCCAAGACCAAGACTAAGTTCAGACAAGTCAGACCAAGTACTAAGGGCGAGTAGTAAGGAAGACAGCAAGACACAGAAACAGACGAAACAGGATTGTAGAAGGAAAAACAAAGTATTGTGCATGTAGAATAGACTAATAGTAAATGAATAAAACAAAAAAAAGAAAGACAATTGCAACATTCGTGAAACGGCGCTTCGACTTGCATGCCCATGTCTATGCCCATGTATATGCCTTGGCAAGCCTAAGACAAAAGAACAGCATACAAGTATATCGCTGCACACAAAGCAAGACAAAACAACAAGTATACTGGCATGTAGAATAGAACAACAGAAGAGTTTTGAAAGAAAAAAACAGGCGGTTTTATATGTACTTTCGTAAAATACAATTGAATTACTAACTAATCGCTATGACTAAGACAAGTAGTAAGACATATACCTTGGTAAGAGCAAGTACTCACAAGACACAAGGCATGTACTATAACGGTGTATACGGTATATACAGCACATACAACGTATATAAAACACTGCTATACTACAAAAACAGAACCGGGTAAACAATCAAACAAACAAAAAGAGAACTAGGTTACTGCGAAAGGTTACCATTTTTTTCTTCGAAAAAAAAAGGTTTAGGGATAGTGTATGTTTGTGTAAAGGTTAATGGTTAGTTAATTAGTTTTGTGTGTAATCTCAACAATGACAGCTAAAGCGAACAAGAGTAAATAACAACACAGCAAAAGGACGTATACTGCGAAGTGAAACGTAGCAGACTCGTGAAACAGTTATATTTATTGAATACAAGAAAGGAAAGAGATAATTGAATAAAGTTGTAGATGAATGGGGAAAACAAGAGAGAGAGTCTTGTGGGGTTGTGTGAGAGGCAAGAAGGCAAGAGCAGAGTGAAATGTTGTGTTTTGAGAAAAACAGCATTTGCAACAAAAGCCTAAGACAAACAGTACAGAACAGGTCTTGGTGATGCGCAAGACGAAACAAAACAAAAACGAAAGTGAACAACAGTCTAGATGCTGAATAAACAGAAACAGAAGACCCTAAGACAATGCTACTACTTACTATTATTACTACCAAGTAGTACAGTACCTCGCCACTACCCAGTAGGCGCGGTACCGGTATCTAAGACTTAGTAGGGGGAAAGAAGAACAAAAAACAAAAGACAGAGCAATGGCAGCAGCAAAGCAAGACAACAATCGTTTAACAACAGATAGACAGATAATTAATAAAGAAAGAAAGCACAGAAAACAATAAAATTGAATGAAATACATGCAGTTGTTTGTGGGCCACACCCAAGACCAAGACTAAGTTCAGACAAGTCAGACCAAGTACTAAGGGCGAGTAGTAAGGAAGACAGCAAGACACAGAAACAGACGAAACAGGATTGTAGAAGGAAAAACAAAGTATTGTGCATGTAGAATAGACTAATAGTAAATGAATAAAACAAAAAAAAGAAAGACAATTGCAACATTCGTGAAACGGCGCTTCGACTTGCATGCCCATGTCTATGCCCATGTATATGCCTTGGCAAGCCTAAGACAAAAGAACAGCATACAAGTATATCGCTGCACACAAAGCAAGACAAAACAACAAGTATACTGGCATGTAGAATAGAACAACAGAAGAGTTTTGAAAGAAAAAAACAGGCGGTTTTATATGTACTTTCGTAAAATACAATTGAATTACTAACTAATCGCTATGACTAAGACAAGTAGTAAGACATATACCTTGGTAAGAGCAAGTACTCACAAGACACAAGGCATGTACTATAACGGTGTATACGGTATATACAGCACATACAACGTATATAAAACACTGCTATACTACAAAAACAGAACCGGGTAAACAATCAAACAAACAAAAAGAGAACTAGGTTACTGCGAAAGGTTACCATTTTTTCTTCGAAAAAAAGGTTTAGGGATAGTGTATGTTTGTGTAAAGGTTAATGGTTAGTTAATTAGTTTTGTGTGTAATCTCAACAATGACAGCTAAAGCGAACAAGAGTAAATAACAACACAGCAAAAGGACGTATACTGCGAAGTGAAACGTAGCAGACTCGTGAAACAGTTATATTTATTGAATACAAGAAAGGAAAGAGATAATTGAATAAAGTTGTAGATGAATGGGGAAAACAAGAGAGAGAGTCTTGTGGGGTTGTGTGAGAGGCAAGAAGGCAAGAGCAGAGTGAAATGTTGTGTTTTGAGAAAAACAGCATTTGCAACAAAAGCCTAAGACAAACAGTACAGAACAGGTCTTGGTGATGCGCAAGACGAAACAAAACAAAACGAAAGTGAACAACAGTCTAGATGCTGAATAAACAGAAACAGAAGACCCTAAGACAATGCTACTACTTACTATTATTACTACCAAGTAGTACAGTACCTCGCCACTACCCAGTAGGCGCGGTACCGGTATCTAAGACTTAGTAGGGGGAAAGAAGAACAAAAACAAAAGACTGAGCAATGGCAGCAGCAAAGCAAGACAACAATCGTTAACAACAGATAGACAGATAATTAATAAAGAAAGAAAGCACAGAAAACAATAAAATTGAATGAAATACATGCAGTTGTTTGTGGGCCACACCCAAGACCAAGACTAAGTTCAGACAAGTCAGACCAAGTACTAAGGGCGAGTAGTAAGGAAGACAGCAAGACACAGAAACAGACGAAACAGGATTGTAGAAGGAAAAACAAAGTATTGTGCATGTAGAATAGACTAATAGTAAATGAATAAAACAAAAAAGAAAGACAATTGCAACATTCGTGAAACGGCGCTTCGACTTGCATGCCCATGTCTATGCCCATGTATATGCCTTGGCAAGCCTAAGACAAAAGAACAGCATACAAGTATATCGCTGCACACAAAGCAAGACAAAACAACAAGTATACTGGCATGTAGAATAGAACAACAGAAGAGTTTTGAAAGAAAAAACAGGCGGTTTTGTATGTACTTTCGTAAAATACAATTGAATTACTAACTAATCGCTATGACTAAGACAAGTAGTAAGACATATACCTTGGTAAGAGCAAGTACTCACAAGACACAAGGCATGTACTATAACGGTGTATACGGTATATACAGCACATACAACGTATATAAAACACTGCTATACTATATCTAGGCCGCACGCGTTTCAGCGACTTTTTCGAGTAAATGGGATTGGATTGTTACCTTATTGTTACCTAGACAATCCCAAATGGGATTGTTTACTCGGAGGTCGATTTCCACTGTATGGGATTGGATTCCTGTCGAGGTTCGAATTTCGACCTTCTCCCTTTTTGTGGGATTGAAGTGGGATTGTCTGAGGTTTTCGGAGACCGGGTTCGAATCTGTGGCACTCTGTAATTTTAAAGAACTACGTTAATGATCGTTAAATAAAATAAGAGATTATTACAGTACTGTGGAGACTTAACGAGCTGCGGAAGTTGCTGTAAATTAATGAACATCAACGAACTGCGTTAATCTATACGCAAATACTTAAAGAATAATAAATATCAACGAAAATAAATAATAAACTATATCTCGATAACTAGACATAATACAGCTTTCGTTTCTTTTGCATAATTCTTGTAAAATGCTATTGTAATTACTATAAAAGTTTCGACATTGCAACTTTGTCACAAAGTGAAATATTTATTTAATGCAATTTGAATAATAACTATAAATTATTGTAAAGGATGCCTAAATTTGACATAATAGGCATAATTCAATGAAAAAGAAGTAAAAAAAGAATAAAAAGAAAAACAAAACAATAAACATCAATATTGATTTAATTATGCGGTTATACTCGTTAATTTATGTATATTTACTGATTTTAATTACCAGACAAATTGCACAAACTATATGTAGTTTTCCGGGCGATTAATTATATTTCCCGCTTAAAGCGAAATACAGCCTTTTCATTGGTCGAAAAGGCTCGCGTACAAATTAATCGCACGCTTATTAACCTAGCGACTCGGGCGATTAAATTCTTGCGATTAAATTACGGTTTGCATTGAAGATAGCAAGACACAGAAACAGACGAAACAAGATTGTAGAAGGAAAAACAAAGTATTGTGCATGTAGAATAGACTAATAGTAAATGAATAAACAAAAAAAGAAAGACAATTGCAACATTCGTGAAACGGCGCTTCGACTTGCATGCCCATGTCTATGCCCATGTATATGCCTTGGCAAGCCTAAGACAAAAGAACAGCATACAAGTATATCGCTGCACACAAAGCAAGACAAAACAACAAGTATACTGGCATGTAGAATAGAACAACAGAAGAGTTTTGAAAGAAAAAACAGGCGGTTTTGTATGTACTTTCGTAAAATACAATTGAATTACTAACTAATCGCTATGACTAAGACAAGTAGTAAGACATATACCTTGGTAAGAGCAAGTACTCACAAGACACAAGGCATGTACTATAACGGTGTATACGGTATATACAGCACATACAACGTATATAAAACACTGCTATACTACAAAAACAGAACCGGGTAAACAATCAAACAAACAAAAAGAGAACTAGGTTACTGCGAAAGGTTACCATTTTTTCTTCGAAAAAAAAGGTTTAGGGATAGTGTATGTTTGTGTAAAGGTTAATGGTTAGTTAATTAGTTTTGTGTGTAATCTCAACAATGACAGCTAAAGCGAACAAGAGTAAATAACAACACAGCAAAAGGACGTATACTGCGAAGTGAAACGTAGCAGACTCGTGAAACAGTTATATTTATTGAATACAAGAAAGGAAAGAGATAATTGAATAAAGTTGTAGATGAATGGGGAAAACAAGAGAGAGAGTCTTGTGGGGTTGTGTGAGAGGCAAGAAGGCAAGAGCAGAGTGAAATGTTGTGTTTTGAGAAAAACAGCATTTGCAACAAAAGCCTAAGACAAACAGTACAGAACAGGTCTTGGTGATGCGCAAGACGAAACAAAACAAAAACGAAAGTGAACAACAGTCTAGATGCTGAATAAACAGAAACAGAAGACCCTAAGACAATGCTACTACTTACTATTATTACTACCAAGTAGTACAGTACCTCGCCACTACCCAGTAGGCGCGGTACCGGTATCTAAGACTTAGTACTACTTACTATTACCAAGTAGTACAGTACCTCGCCACTAACCCAGTAGGCGCGGTACCGGTACCCAAGACAAATAGGGGGAAAGAAGAACAAAAACAAAGACTGAGCAATGGCAGCAGCAAAGCAAGACAACAATCGTTTGACAACAGATAGACAGATAATTAATAAAGAAAGAAAGCACAGAAAACAATAAAATTGAATGAAATACATGCAGTTGTTTGTGGGCCACACCCAAGACCAAGACTAAGTTCAGACAAGTCAGACCAAGTACTAAGGGCGAGTAGTAAGGAAGACAGCAAGACACAGAAACAGACGAAACAGGATTGTAGAAGGAAAAACAAGTATTGTGCATGTAGAATAGACTAATAGTAAATGAATAAAACAAAAAAAAGAAAGACAATTGCAACATTCGTGAAACGGCGCTTCGACTTGCATGCCCATGTCTATGCCCATGTATATGCCTTGGCAAGCCTAAGACAAAAGAACAGCATACAAGTATATCGCTGCACACAAAGCAAGACAAAACAACAAGTATACTGGCATGTAGAATAGAACAACAGAAGAGTTTTGAAAGAAAAAACAGGCGGTTTTATATGTACTTTCGTAAAATACAATTGAATTACTAACTAATCGCTATGACTAAGACAAGTAGTAAGACATATACCTTGGTAAGAGCAAGTACTCACAAGACACAAGGCATGTACTATAACGGTGTATACGGTATATACAGCACATACAACGTATATAAAACACTGCTATACTACAAAAACAGAACCGGGTAAACAATCAAACAACAAAAAGAGAACTAGGTTACTGCGAAAGGTTACCATTTTTTCTTCGAAAAAAAGGTTTAGGGATAGTGTATGTTTGTGTAAAGGTTAATGGTTAGTTAATTAGTTTTGTGTGTAATCTCAACAATGACAGCTAAAGCGAACAAGAGTAAATAACAACACAGCAAAAGGACGTATACTGCGAAGTGAAACGTAGCAGACTCGTGAAACAGTTATATTTATTGAATACAAGAAAGGAAGAGATAATTGAATAAAGTTGTAGATGAATGGGGAAAACAAGAGAGAGAGTCTTGTGGGGTTGTGTGAGAGGCAAGAAGGCAAGAGCAGAGTGAAATGTTGTGTTTTGAGAAAAACAGCATTTGCAACAAAAGCCTAAGACAAACAGTACAGAACAGGTCTTGGTGATGCGCAAGACGAAACAAAACAAAAACGAAAGTGAACAACAGTCTAGATGCTGAATAAACAGAAACAGAAGACCCTAAGACAATGCTACTACTTACTATTATTACTACCAAGTAGTACAGTACCTCGCCACTACCCAGTAGGCGCGGTACCGGTATCTAAGACTTAGTAGGGGGAAAGAAGAACAAAAAACAAAAGACAGAGCAATGGCAGCAGCAAAGCAAGACAACAATCGTTTAACAACAGATAGACAGATAATTAATAAAGAAAGAAAGCACAGAAAACAATAAAATTGAATGAAATACATGCAGTTGTTTGTGGGCCACACCCAAGACCAAGACTAAGTTCAGACAAGTCAGACCAAGTACTAAGGGCGAGTAGTAAGGAAGACAGCAAGACACAGAAACAGACGAAACAGGATTGTAGAAGGAAAACAAAGTATTGTGCATGTAGAATAGACTAATAGTAAATGAATAAAACAAAAAAAAGAAAGACAATTGCAACATTCGTGAAACGGCGCTTCGACTTGCATGCCCATGTCTATGCCCATGTATATGCCTTGGCAAGCCTAAGACAAAAGAACAGCATACAAGTATATCGCTGCACACAAAGCAAGACAAAACAACAAGTATACTGGCATGTAGAATAGAACAACAGAAGAGTTTTGAAAGAAAAAACAGGCGGTTTTATATGTACTTTCGTAAAATACAATTGAATTACTAACTAATCGCTATGACTAAGACAAGTAGTAAGACATATACCTTGGTAAGAGCAAGTACTCACAAGACACAAGGCATGTACTATAACGGTGTATACGGTATATACAGCACATACAACGTATATAAAACACTGCTATACTACAAAAACAGAACCGGGTAAACAATCAAACAAACAAAAAGAGAACTAGGTTACTGCGAAAGGTTACCATTTTTTTCTTCGAAAAAAAAAGGTTTAGGGATAGTGTATGTTTGTGTAAAGGTTAATGGTTAGTTAATTAGTTTGTGTGTAATCTCAACAATGACAGCTAAAGCGAACAAGAGTAAATAACAACACAGCAAAAGGACGTATACTGCGAAGTGAAACGTAGCAGACTCGTGAAACAGTTATATTTATTGAATACAAGAAAGGAAAGAGATAATTGAATAAAGTTGTAGATGAATGGGGAAACAAGAGAGAGAGTCTTGTGGGGTTGTGTGAGAGGCAAGAAGGCAAGAGCAGAGTGAAATGTTGTGTTTTGAGAAAACAGCATTTGCACAAAAGCCTAAGACAAACAGTACAGAACAGGTCTTGGTGATGCGCAAGACGAAACAAAACAAAAACGAAGTGAACAACAGTCTAGATGCTGAATAAACAGAAACAGAAGACCCTAAGACAATGCTACTACTTACTATTATTACTACCAAGTAGTACAGTACCTCGCCACTACCCAGTAGGCGCGGTACCGGTATCTAAGACTTATAGGGGGAAAGAAGACAAAAACAAAGACAGAGCAATGGCAGCAGCAAAGCAAGACAACAATCGTTTAACAACAGATAGACAGATAATTAATAAAGAAAGAAAGCACAGAAAACATAAAATTGAATGAAATACATGCAGTTGTTTGTGGGCCACACCCAAGACCAAGACAAGTTCAGACAAGTCAGACCAAGTACTAAGGGCGAGTAGTAAGGAAGACAGCAAGACACAGAAACAGACGAAACAGGATTGTAGAGGAAAACAAAGTATTGTGCATGTAGAATAGACTAATAGTAAATGAATAAAACAAAAAAGAAAGACAATTGCAACATTCGTGAAACGGCGCTTCGACTTGCATGCCCATGTCTATGCCCATGTATATGCCTTGGCAAGCCTAAGACAAAGAACAGCATACAAGTATATCGCTGCACACAAAGCAAGACAAAACAACAAGTATATTGGCATGTAGAATAGAACAACAGAAGAGTTTTGAAAGAAAAAACAGGCGGTTTTGTATGTACTTTCGTAAAATACAATTGAATTACTAACTAATCGCTATGACTAAGACAAGTAGTAAGACATATACCTTGGTAAGAGCAAGTACTCACAAGACACAAGGCATGTACTATAACGGTGTATACGGTATATACAGCACATACAACGTATATAAAACACTGCTATACTACAAAAACAGAACCGGGTAAACAATCAAACAAACAAAAAGAGAACTAGGTTACTGCGAAAGGTTACCATTTTTTCTTCGAAAAAAAAGGTTTAGGGATAGTGTATGTTTGTGTAAAGGTTAATGGTTAGTTAATTAGTTTTGTGTGTAATCTCAACAATGACAGCTAAAGCGAACAAGAGTAAATAACAACACAGCAAAAGGACGTATACTGCGAAGTGAAACGTAGCAGACTCGTGAAACAGTTATATTTATTGAATACGAGAAAGGAAAAGAAGATATTGGATAAAAGTTGTAGATTGAATGGGGGAGAACAAGAGAGAAGAGTCTTTGTGGGGGTTGTGTGAGAGGGCAAGAAGGGCAAGAGCAGAGTGAAATTGTTGTGTTTTTGAGAAAAACAGCATTTGCACAAAAGGCCTAAAAGCAAACAGGACAGAACAGGTCCTGGGTGTTGCGCGAGGACGGAAACAAAACCAAAAACCGAAGTGAACGAGCAGGCTGAGGATGCTGAGATTGTACCGGGACAGGAGGTACCGGTATCTAAGACTTAGTACTACTTACTATTACCAAGTAGTACAGTACCTCGCCACTAACCCAGTAGGCGCGGTACCGGTACCTAAGACTTAGTAGGGGGAAAGAAGAACAAAAAACAAAAGACTGAGCAATGGCAGCAGCAAAGCAAGACAACAATCGTTTGACAACAGATAGACAGATAATTAATAAAGAAAGAAAGCACAGAAAACAATAAAATTGAATGAAATACATGCAGTTGTTTGTGGGCCACACCCAAGACCAAGACTAAGTTCAGACAAGTCAGACCAAGTACTAAGGGCGAGTAGTAAGGAAGACAGCAAGACACAGAAACAGACGAAACAGGATTGTAGAAGGAAAACAAAGTATTGTGCATGTAGAATAGACTAATAGTAAATGAATAAAACAAAAAAAGAAAGACAATTGCAACATTCGTGAAACGGCGCTTCGACTTGCATGCCCATGTCTATGCCCATGTATATGCCTTGGCAAGCCTAAGACAAAAGACAGCATACAAGTATATCGCTGCACACAAAGCAAGACAAAACAACAAGTATACTGGCATGTAGAATAGAACAACAGAAGAGTTTTGAAAGAAAAAACAGGCGGTTTTGTATGTACTTTCGTAAAATACAATTGAATTACTAACTAATCGCTATGACTAAGACAAGTAGTAAGACATATACCTTGGTAAGAGCAAGTACTCACAAGACACAAGGCATGTACTATAACGGTGTATACGGTATATACAGCACATACAACGTATATAAAACACTGCTATACTACAAAAACAGAACCGGGTAAACAATCAAACAAACAAAAGAGAACTAGGTTACTGCGAAAGGTTACCATTTTTTCTTCGAAAAAAAAAGGTTTGGGATAGTGTATGTTTGTGTAAAGGTTAATGGTTAGTTAATTAGTTTTGTGTGTAATCTCAACAATGACAGCTAAAGCGAACAAGAGTAAATAACAACACAGCAAAAGGACGTATACTGCGAAGTGAAACGTAGCAGACTCGTGAAACAGTTATATTTATTGAATACAAGAAAGGAAAGAGATAATTGAATAAAGTTGTAGATGAATGGGGAAAACAAGAGAGAGAGTCTTGTGGGGTTGTGTGAGAGGCAAGAAGGCAAGAGCAGAGTGAAATGTTGTGTTTTGAGAAAAACAGCATTTGCAACAAAAGCCTAAGACAAACAGTACAGAACAGGTCTTGGTGATGCGCAAGACGAAACAAAACAAAAACGAAAGTGAACAACAGTCTAGATGCTATATCTAGGCCGCACGCCATTTAGTGTCGATTGCGAGTAAATGGGATTGGATTGTTACCTTATTGTTACCTAGACAATCCCAAATGGGATTGTTTACTCGGAGGTCGATTTCCACTGTATGGGATTGGATTCCTGTCGAGGTTCGAATTTCGACCTTCTCCCTTTTTGTGGGATTGAAGTGGGATTGTCTGAGGTTTTCGGAGACCGGGTTCGAATCTGTGGCACTCTGTAATTTTAAAGAACTACGTTAATGATCGTTAAATAAAATAAGAGATTATTACAGTACTGTGGAGACTTAACGAGCTGCGGAAGTTGCTGTAAATTAATGAACATCAACGAACTGCGTTAATCTATACGCAAATACTTAAAGAATAATAAATATCACCGAAAAATAAATAATAAACTTATATCTCGATAACTAGAC
>NW_011627869.1:0-6554 GCF_000149845.2 Schizosaccharomyces japonicus yFS275
CACGACGAAAGAATTCGTCGTTTTGGATGCGCCTTGGAAAAGGTATGAAGACTGAGATTTGAACCGAGAGCTAACCGTAGGAAGAACAACTTGAGGACTTAGTTGTTTTCACGGGAGGGTTGAAAAAAGTAAGCTCACCGAGATTCGAACTAACCACAGCTTCATCCACTCCCTTCTTTTTCTTGTGTAAGTCCTAGATGTTGCGGTTAACCAGAACTAACCTAGGACTTGTTCCTTTAGGGTTTCCGAGGAATAGGATAGTACCGGAATAACCAATTGTTGTTTATTTTTCCAGTAATCGCGTGTTGCCCTGGCGTTGAGATCGGTTTCGGGTTCCCATGAGTTGTCCTCCATTGGACGATTCCTCCAGCTAACGAGATAGTGACGCACCCCGTCGATTGTCACGTCATCAAGAAGTCTTTCGACTTCCGGGGGTGCTCTGGCACGTTGTCGAGTGGCGGCTGTGCTGTTGTTTCCGGCGGAGTTCCGAGGTAAGGCTTCAGCCGGGAAACATTCACTACGTCATGCGCCCTAGAACCTTCTGGGAAGCGCAGACGGAAAGCATTGGGCGGGTACTCAGCCACGACTTGGAAGGGACCGTCGAACAATGGTTCGAGTTTGTCCTTCGGCTGTGTGATTCGTCGTACGAGCACCCAAGAGCCGGTGGTAATTCGCGTATCCGTGGGCCGACGTCGTTTGTCGGCGTGTAATCGCTGCGCCTCCTGCGCTTTGTGCATGTTGTCCTTGGCCTGCCGAATTGCATCTTGGAAGTCCTCAGCCATTTCCTGAGCAGCGGGGACATTGGAGATGGCGTGAATATTCGCCAAGGCCGGATGCTCACCATAGTAGAGCTTGAAGGGAGACTCGCCTGTGGATGCATGCGGAGCATCGTTGTAAGCGAACTCCGTGGCGTCAATGAGATCGCTCCACTTGCATTTGTCCGGCAAAGTGGCGATCGAGGCGCGGAGCATCAGTTCGATGGTCTGGATGGTCCTTTCCGATTGACCATCCGTTTGCGGGTGTGAGGCTGTGGACATCAGGAGCTCCGAGCCAATGATTCCTTGGAGAGCACGCCAGAACTGGGAGTGAAGCGAGGATCTCGATCGCTGACAATGGAACTTGGGACTCCGAAACGCTTGACTGCGTGTTTGAAGACAATCTGGCTGTTTCTTCGGCTGTGACGTTGTTGGTGGTGAGAATGAGGATCACCAGTTTGGTCAGGCGATCCACAATCACGAGCACGAAGTTGTAGCCGTCCGGAGTCTTTGGAAAAGGGCCAACGAAATCCATCGCGATCGATTCGAACTTCCGAGAGGGGATCGGCATCGGGTGGAGTGTTCCTTGTGGCTGCTGATGTGATGGCTTAGTGACCTGACACTCGTGGCACTTGGCAACAAAAGACTGGCAGTCCTTCGCCATCGTATGCCAATAATAGTGTCGGGCCATTTTAGCCAAAGTCCGTTTGGGTCCAGTGTGTCCGGCGATGGGGATCATGTGATTGTCGTGCATGATCCGTTCCCTAAGTTCCTTCCCGGCGATGCAGAGCCTCCAATGGGTGGCGTTGTTGGGCCGGAAGTAGAGCAGACCATCCCGAAACTGATATCGTGTGAGAGTGATCGATTCCGGATCAGCATTCGGGTCCTTGAGTTCCTCCAAAATCTTCACAAAGCGGGGATCCTGATCGTAAGATTCCTTGAGGCGTTCCATCCAACCGGGTTGTTGTTCCAGGCGAACGCTGTGGATGCGAACGCGAGACAGGGCATCGGCGACTTGATTTTCGCTTCCAGGCTTGTATATGATCTCCAGATCATACTCAGCTATCTCATCCAGCCATCGCTTCTGGCGCTCGTTAAGTTTTTTCTGGTTCAAGATGTGAACAAGCGAGCGATGGTCGGTGTAAACCTTGACTGGTTTACCGGCGAGGAAGGGGCGCCACTTGGAAAGCGCGTGTTTGATGGCGGCAAATTCCTTGTCGTGTACCGCGTAGTTGAGCTCGTGCTCGTTCAGCTTCTTCGATTCGAACGCGCACGGGTGGCCGTTCTGAGTTAGTACTGCGCCAATGGCCTTGGCGTTATCGGAGGCATCAGTGGTGACCTCGAACGGCTGATGCGGATTCGGGATCCTGAGAACGGGAGCGGTGGTGAGAGCTTTCCTTAGCTCGTCAAAGGCCAAGTCCATGGCGTGAGTCCAGTCCAATCCGTGGCGGTTTCCTTTCCTCCAGGCGATCCAGTGGCAGACGTCAGTGGCGCGGCAATCTTGGAATAACCGCGGATGAACTGCTTGTAGAAGTTAGTCATTCCGAGGAACGACTGCAGTTCCTTGATCGTGGTGGGCTTGGGAAACTCGGAGACAGCTTCCACGAGGCGCGGGTCGCATCGTACGGTTCCATCCGAGATGACAAATCCTAGGTAGTCAATTTCGTCCATATAGAATGACGATTTCTTGATGCTGGCAAACAATTGGTTGTCGCGCAGCCTTTGGAGCACCTGACGGATGTGCTTCGTGTGTTGATCGCGGTCCTTTGAGAAAATTAAGATGTCGTCTAGATAGACGACCACACACTCGTCAAGCATATCCCGGAATATGTCATTCATCATCGTCTGGAAGGTGGCGGGCGCATTAGTGAGTCCGAATGGCATGACGTTCCATTCATAATGCCCGTAACGAGTCCGAAAAGCTGTTTTGTGCCGGTCTTCTTCTGTGACCAGCACCTGATGGTATCCGGAGACCAAGTCGATCTTGCTGAAGATCTTGGCGTCATAGACCTGGTCCAGAAGCTCGTCAATGCGCGGGAGGGCGTAACGATTTTTAATCGTTAAGTTGTTTAATGCCCGATAGTCAATGCACATTCGAAACGAGCCGTCCTTCTTCTTGACGAAAAGGACCGGGGCACCATAGGGAGACGTCGATGGCCTGATTTTTCCTGAGTCGAGGAGTTCCGTGAGTTGCCGTTTGAGTTCCTGGAGTTCCGGTTGGGACAAGCGGTAGATTCCCTTGTACGGTGGCGCGGCTCCCGGGACCAATGGGATCTTGAGATCGACCTTACGCGAGATTGGTGGTCCGTCGGGGAGTTTGTGTGCGAATACGTCCATGTATTCGCCGAGGAGTTCCGGAGTTAAGTTTGCGGCTTGTCTCGAAGTTCATGGAGCCGAAGAGCGAACAGTGCGTGGACCTCCTTGCGCTTGCGGACTAGACGAGCAAAGCCACGACCGCTCATTTGTTGAATCCTGAGTGGTGCCACTAGTGGGTTCTGAGTGGGCACCGTGCAGCGGTCAACGGTGACTTCGCGGAGTTTCCAGTCTATCTCCGGCGCGTGTTCCTCGAAGAAGGGAGTTCCGAGAATGAGATCCGTTTCCGAGTCAGCGACGTAGAATCGCTCCTGGTACTCGTGGTCACCCAATCCGAAGGTGACAAGTCCTGTGTGTGCCGAGATTGCCGGAGAGCTATCCTGGTTGCCGAGGGCCAAGGTGACAGGCAGCTGAGGAATTCCTTAACGTCCAATCGGAGCTGAGTGGCTAAGCGCTTAGACATGAGCATGGTTTCGCAGCCCGTATCAAGAAGCGCGTGAACGAAGGTTTCCCCGAATTGAACTTCCACCTCAGGGGCCTTCACAAATTTGGGGCGAAGCTCATGGAGTCGTAAGAGCTTCGGCATTTCCTCAGGTGACACGGTAAGGGCGGTGATCCGAGGCGCAGGGTCCAGGGGTTTCCAAGTGGTTGTATCCGTTGGCAACTCGTCAATTATTGGTTGGACGAGGCATGCGACTTCCGTAAGCGGTGGTGTGGCAACGTGCGTTGTGCTAACATCTTCGGGGCTCCAGTGGTATCCATGACATCAGAGTGGGTAGGAGAGAGGTTGTTCAGTGGCGTGGTAGGAGAGGTTGGGGTCGGGTTTGGCAGTGATTCCTTGGCCACTGGAGCGGAAAAAGGTGCTCGAATCCTGGCGGTGGCGGCGTTTGGCGTCGGAGTTCTGCTAGCGTTGGGTCGTCTACTCGTCGCGCCACGGGATAAGGGTCAAGTTTAATCAGATTACTATCTGTAGTACTCTGATTAGCAGCCTTTGCTGCGGGGCAATTGGCGCACTGGCAGCCATGTCCTTGAGCAGGTGCTTGAACAGCAGCTGGAGGCGCTACTTGCGCAGCTGCGACCTTAGGCTTGTCGCCACGGAAACGTGTGCAAGCATTAGCAAAGTGGCCAGGTCGGCGACAGCGAAAACAGCGTCCTTCTCGCTTCAAGCGTTCGCGTTCCTGATCCGTAAGCTTGCGAATTCGAACGGAATCAACCATCATCGGATCGGATGCTGGTTGGGGCGGAGCAGGGGCGAAGCCAGCGGCTGACATTCCAGACCGTTGTAGAATGTCGCTAAAAAGTCCGGGAAGAGCAGAGTCCACGTTTTCCACGATCTTGGCAGCGTCCTCAAAGTGGCCAGGGTTGAGCTGCTTCAACTGGAATTGTGCCATGGGGCTGGAGCCGAGGCGGAGACGAAGGAGGACCTCCCGATCCGAGAGGCCGAGCAAGGTTTTGTACCGGCGGAGCTTACCGATAAACTCAATCGCAGTTCCAGTCTGGCGTAACTGGTAGAACTGCTCGTACAATGTGTCGTACGCATTGGCCGGCAGGAAGTACCGTTTCATATCCGCAATCAGCATATCCTTATCGGTTGGCGGAGTCGGAGCCTCGGCGATGCAATTGCGGTACCACTCGATGGCTCTACCGCGGAGAAATTGACCCATCACGCGATGGTGGTAGGATGGCGGAACGTTGTAGAAGAAAGGTACTCCGACATCAGGTAGCACCAGTTCTCGAACGTCGAGACGTCCGCTTCTCCATTGTACAATGGAGGCTTCTCGATCCTCATCATGTGGAAGTTGAAAGGTGCCCCCATTGAGTTGGAAACCTCCATGGGGGAGAAGGGGGACATGGGAGCAAACGATGGGAGCGGAGCAGCAGAGGCTACGGGAGGCACGGGGGTCGAAGAGGCCATGGGAGCAGGGGTGGGAGCGGGAGCAGAGTTGGCCATGGGGGCAGAGGGGTTCATAGGCGTCGAGGGTTCCATTACGGCGAGAGACGAGGGCAGAGGGCGCGAGAGAGAGACGAGGCGCAAGACAAAGACGAGGGGGATCCAAAGGCAGAACAGGCAGAGAACTCGCAACCAAGTGTAAGGTCGAGCTAGGAATGTTCTGTAAAACAGTGATGGTTATTTGGGAGCTAACACTAAGGTTTATATAGGAGAAAACTAGGAAGCGGGCTTAGTCCGCTGACTAAGCGTGACGTGATTATGCAGTCACATAGTCCGTGATCGGGCACTGCAGATAAGGTCACGCGATCCTCGTATGACCTTTGTAGCGACCACAATTGCATTCCAAAGTTTTGCGATTACTTAAGTCGCATTGGTCGCTCGCTATTGGTCGTAGCGCTGCTGACGTCACAAGAAGAAAAAGCAAATTTAGTGAAATAAAATAAAATAAAATAAAAGAAAATAAAATGAAATGAAATGAAAGAAAATAAAATGAAATGAAAGAAAAGAAAAGTGGAAGCCTGAACGTATACAGGATATCTTTGATGAATACATGCGAGCAAAAGATGAGTAAAATAGCAAGCTTGAGCCCCCTTCTATTCACAATAAGAGGAACCAAAAAACCAGCTAGTCCCGCCGGGGATCGAACCCGGGACCTTCTCCGTGTGAAGGAGAAATCATACCACTAGAACACGGAACTCAGTCTTCTATTGTCCGGTCCTACTCACAGTACAAGTAGCCGTAAGCCTCAAAACGAACGCCGGTTTTGGTTTCTTGTTTGGCTTTTTCGGTTCGCCGCTCAAATCAACGAACCGTAATGTCTCGTTTTTGCGCTTCTAATGCACGGGGATTCATTGACTTTCACTCTATCGCGTTTTGCTTCCGGTGGCTCGTGTTTCTAATCAGCTCGTGTCGAGTCCTCATTCGGCTTTCTGCGGAAAAAACAAAGAGGAGGTAAGAAAATAAGAACTCGGAACTCGAACGGGGAAGACAGGGTAGTAGTGGGCTGAAGATGTGATGTTGAAATGCGGTCTATGACGAGAAGGGTATTCGTCGCAAGTCTTGTGCCGTAGAAAACGGAGAATAATCAAACACAAAGAACTATGGATGGAGGGATGTACTACGATGGTAGAGATTTTTACGAGCCAGTCCCGCTTAGCTCAATCGGCTTAGAGCGTCCGGCTTTTAGGACACGATAGTCAGGTGACCGGAAGGTTGCGAGTTCGAGTCTCGCAGTGGGAGATACTTTTTCCCATGGCGGGAAAAACTTGGGCCATGTCGATGCGGGCCGAAGGTTGAATGCTGGGCGCCGCCCGTATTACATTGGAATGCCTTCACTTCAAGTATACTTGTTTGTGGGAACACGCAAACAATCCTGATGGAAAACCAGCACGTAAAGGTTTGTGTTGAGGCAGCGTGAACTTGGAAGGACTATTTTGAGGGGTAGAGACATGGGTGGCCGTTGGGTCTAGTGGTATGATACCATCTTAGGGTGATGGTGGGTCGTGGGTCGATTCCCACAACAGCCCTTTTTGCCC
>NW_011627869.1:7603-11169 GCF_000149845.2 Schizosaccharomyces japonicus yFS275
GCGAGTTCGAGTCTCGCAGTGGGAGATACTTTTTCCCATGGCGGGAAAAACTTGGGGCATGTCGATGCGGGCCGAAGGTTGAATGCTGGGCGCCGCCCGTATTACATTGGAATGCCTTCACTTCAAGTATACTTGTTTGTGGGAACACGCAAACAATCCTGATGGAAGACCAGCACGTAAAGGTTTGTGTTGAGGCAGCGTGAACTTAGAGGACTATTTGAGGGGTAGAGACATGGTGGCCGTTTGGTCTAGTGGTATGATACCATCTTAGGGTGATGGTGGTCGTGGGTTCGATTCCCACAACAGCCCTTTTTGCCCGGCTACGGGCGTGCGTGTTGCCTGTTTACAATTTGAGCCGTTTCCGTCCATGGTGGATGGCCTGGTCGTGCTGTCATGATCTGCCTGAAGTTGCCTACACTCGGCAGAAACAAAGCAAACAGTCCTGTCGGCAGGAAAAACCTTATGACGAAGGTGGGGTTCGAACCCACGCTCACATATGTGAACTAGCACGCTCAGTTCCTGAAGCTAGCGCCATAGACCACTCGGCCACTTTCTCTGCCTCCACCTCACCTATCACCTCACCTATACCATACTGGCAAACAGGGTAGAAGGCGATGTATGCGGCACATGGAACATGGAACATGGAACATGGAACATGGAACACGGCAACGTAGAGAGAGGACGAAAGAATAGACATGGACGAACGATCATCGGAAGCATTGTCGAGATGAAACACCGCTGGCCTCTCGGTCTAATGGCCTGCGTTAGTTCTGCCAGGCTCGCAAAGTCGCAACCCGCATCTCCATACGTCTGGCGGATTCGGCGATGCTTGCGCGGTAAGAGGTGGCGGGTTTCCGCGTGTGGTGTTTCGGCAGCGGGACAGGCTATATTGCAAAAGGGTGACTACGAGCAAGTAAGTAGCGGGAGAGAAGGGGTTTGCAAAGAGACACTGTGTTATGGAATTAGAATGGAAGGTGTAGCGTGAGGGGGTCATAGCTCAGTGGTAGAGTGAGGGATTGCAGATCCCCAGGTCGCTGGTTCGAACCCGGCTGGTCCCTGACTTTTGCTATTTTTGTTTGGCCGTGTAACTAGCTTTGGTGTGTGGATGGCGAGCTAGTGCTGTTGACTTTTTCAGGCAGGTCGTGGCTATCGAAAGCGTGCTGAACCGCACGGTAAGCAAAAGAAAGAGTTATTAAAGAAAGACAATGATCTCGACAACGGCAGGATTCGAACCTGCGCTCCCAAGGGAATCCGCTGGGCTACTGATAGCAGGCGAACGCCTTAAACCACTCGGCCACGTTGTCCTCAGCGCTCTCCTCTCCCTTCTTTCTACATATTACCTATCTTTCCTCCCTTCCTGTTTCGCCATTACTAGAGCATCTCATCTTTTGCTACTACCTTCATCAGTCACCGTGTATTCTCTGCATCCCACACACATCATGCCTGCTCTGTTGCTCCAATTCTCCTCCCATCCTCCCACCTGCTCTCCTTGTTGTCAAAGTCGCGGCCTAACACCGTCAAGCGTAGCTCTTGTCAGCGTACAGTCAACTGCTCGGTTTCGCGAACCATGCCTTTTCACTGTTAGCCCAAGCGAGAAACAGCGACCATTAACGTGCTGTTAGAACTCATCCGTTTGCACTAGGACGTAACCAAAAATCCGGAACGGAGCAAAATGTGAAATGGAACTCACTCAGTCAATACAAAAATTGTTTTGATTATTGTAGCCAATACCAAGTTGCAATCGTGTTCGTCAGCAAAGTATACGGTTATAACCTGGGTTTATTTTTCAAGTAATTTCCGGAGTAATTTCCGGATACTAAAAAATAAAATGTAAATGTAAATAATAAAAAATAAAAAATAAAATATAAAAAATAAAAAATAAAATAAAAAATAAAAAATAAAAAATAATAAAAAGGAAATAACAATCAAGAAAAAATAAAAAGCAATACAATAAAGTACAAAGTATCTAAGAAATAATAAAAATAAAAATAAAAAATCTAAGAAATACAATGCAAGTTAGTATGAAGGTAAAGAGATATGAAAGGCAAAGAATGATTAGGAATGCAAGTTAGTATGAAAGGTAAAAGAGATATGAAAGGCAAAGAGAGGGGAAAGGCAAAAGGAGAACTAATGTAGGGTGAAATGGAAGAAGGGCATGAGAAGCTCACATGGTCCAGTGGTCAAGACTCAACGTTGTGGCCGTTGCAACCCAGGTTCGATTCCTGGTGTGGGCATAGCTTTTCTTTTCCCTATTGGTTCGCGTGTCTGGTACAGCTTGCTGTTACGCGACAAAGTGTGCACTCAAACATCGGAGAAAAGCAAAAATCGTGTAGCAAGAAAGCCTACGGGCGAGAAAAGAACGGGCTGTTGTGGGAATCGAACCCACGACCACCATCACCCTAAGATGGTATCATACCACTAGCCAAACGGCCGTCTTCACACATTCTGCCACGCTGTACATACATTACCGTTATCGTTTCCACGTTAGCGTTTCTTCTTCTAACATCAATTCACTTTACTGAGATCACTACTCAATATCGTACTTATTAGATCACTTGGCTGGTTGCACGCTGTTCGCTGTGCAGCATCAAAATTCTTTCCGTACTACCGCATTCATTCTGCAGACAGCTTTGTCGGCAGGACAGCACTGTCCCGCAGCCTGAAAAGCGAATACAAAAATTAAAGCAAATTGATTTGCCTTTGTCTTTGTCTTTGTCTTTGTCTTTGTCTTTGTCTTTGCCATTTGCCTTTGTCTTTGTCTTTGTCTTTGTCTTTCAGCCCCATCCTCTCGCTTACTCTACACGGCGGCGATCACACAATCGCTACGCGTAATCACCTTTTGTTCAATAATAGCACATACGACAGGAAAACGATACAGCAAGTTCAACTACCCTACCAACAAGAGGCGGGCGGGAAATACAGCACAGAGAAAAAAAGAAATAAAGCAGTCGCTAGCTTCTGCAAGCGATCCCCGTCCCCTTGGGTGGAATAGAGAGGCTTATGGAGGGCAACTGATATAGAAACGAAAAAGCTTGTATTGAAATGAACTGTGTTAAGTGGAAGAAAAAGAGGAGTGAGGGAGGGGCGGAAAAGGAGTTTTGGAGCTTAGAGTTTAGAGAGGCCAACGGTGAAGACAAAGGCAGCAGTGGCCGTTTGGTCTAGTGGTATGATACCATCTTAGGGTGATGGTGGCCGTGGGTTCGATTCCCACAACAGCCCGTTCTTTTTAGCTCCGTCCCTGCTTTTTCAGTTTGTCTTTATGGGAATTGGATGACATTGTTTCGGATATCACTAAAGCTTCTTAGCGGTGGCAATGCGGCGACCAGTGATATGGCAAGGAGCGGAAAACCTTTTAAAGAAAACAGTATACTAGGAACCTGAGACGGGTTGTTCAGCGAAGATGCTTTTAAGTGACGCGATCAATTAGCGAACAACGCGTGTTACTTCCAGCCGAAGAATTACACGGAAAAAGAAACGCGTAACAATGCATTACTGCTCCGGCAGTGACTCGAACACTGGACCTCCTGTTTACGAGACAGGCGCTCTACCACTGAGCTACAGGAGCC
>NW_011627869.1:12663-15237 GCF_000149845.2 Schizosaccharomyces japonicus yFS275
ACGGGGGATTCATTGACTTTCACTCTATCGCGTTTTGCTTCGGTGGCTCGTGTTTCTAATCAGCTCGTGTCGAGTCCTCATTCGGCTTTCTGCGGAAAAAAACAAAGAGGAGGTAAGAAAATAAGAACTCGGAACTCGAACGGGGAAGACAGGGTAGTAGTGGGCTGAAGATGTGATGTTGAAATGCGGTCTATGACGAGAAGGGTATTCGTCGCAAGTCTTGTGCCGTAGAAAACGGAAGAATAATCAAACACAAAGAACTATGGATGGAGGGATGTACTACGATGGTAGAGATTTTTACGAGCCAGTCCCGCTTAGCTCAATCGGCTTAGAGCGTCCGGCTTTTAGGACACGATAGTCAGGTGACCGGAAGGTTGCGAGTTCGAGTCTCGCAGTGGGAGATACTTTTCCCATGGCGGGAAAAACTTGGGGCATGTCGATGCGGGCCGAAGGTTGAATGCTGGGCGCGCCCGTATTACATTGGAATGCCTTCACTTCAAGTATACTGTTTGTGGGAACACGCAAACAATCCTGATGGAAACCAGCACGTAAAGGTTTGTGTTGAGGCAGCGTGAACTTGGAGGACTATTTGAGGGTAGAGACATGGTGGCCGTTTGGTCTAGTGGTATGATACCATCTTAGGGTGATGGTGGTCGTGGGTTCGATTCCCACACAGCCCTTTTTGCCCGGCTACGGGCGTGCGTGTTGCCTGTTTACAATTTGAGCCGTTTCCGTCCATGTGGATGGCCTGGTCGTGCTGTCATGATCTGCCTGAAGTTGCCTACACTCGGCAGAAACAAAAGCAAACAGTCCTGTCGGCAGGAAAAACCTTATGACGAAGGTGGGGTTCAACCCAGCTCACATATGTGAACTAGCACGCTCAGTTTCCTGAAGCTAGCGCCATAGACCACTCGGCCACTTCGCCTAACGCGTTCTGTTTCTCTGCTCCACCTCACCTATACCATACTGGCAAACAGGGTAGAAGGCGATGTATGCGGCACTGGTGCTGAAAACCACACACACATACATGGAACATGGAACATGGAACATGGAACATGGAACACGGCAACGTGGAACACGGCAACGTAGAGAGAGGACGAAAGAATAGAGAGGACGAAAGAATAGACATGGACTCTCGGTCTAATGGCCTGCGTTAGTTCTGCCAGGCTCGCAAAGTCGCAACCCGCATCTTCCATACGTCTGGCGGATTCGGCGATGCTTGCGCGGTAAGAGGTGGCGGGTTTCCGCGTGTGGTGTTTCGGCAGCGGGACAGGCTATATTGCAAAAAGGGTGACTACGAGCAAGTAAGTAGCGGGAGAGAAGGGGTTTGCAAAGAGACACTGTGTTATGGAATTAGAATGGAAGGTGTAGCGTGAGGGGGTCATAGCTCAGTGGTAGAGTGAGGGATTGCAGATCCCCAGGTCGCTGGTTCGAACCCGGCTGGTCCCTGACTTTTGCTATTTTTGTTTGGCCGTGTAACTAGCTTTGGTGTGTGGATGGCGAGCTAGTGCTGTTGACTTTTTTTTTTCAGGCGTGGCTCTAGCAATCGAAAGCGTGCTGAACCGCACGGTAAGCAAAAGAAAGAGTTATTAAAGAAAAGACAATGATCTCGACAACGGCAGGATTCGAACCTGCGCTCCCAAAGGGAATCCGCTGGGCTACTGATAGCAGGCGAACGCCTTAAAACCACTCGGCCACGTTGTCCTCAGCGCTCTCCTCTCCCTTCTTTCTACATATTACCTATCTTTTCCTCCCTTCCTGTCTCGCCATTACTAGAGCATCTCATTCTTTTGCTACTTACCTTCATCAGTCACCGTGTAGCTAGCATTCACTGCTATTACGAAGCAATTCCGAGTTATTGCTTTTACATTTGCACAACTTGCAAAATTATTGAATTTTATTTCTCAAAAATTAACAAACATTACAAATACGAATTAGTAACAAAAGATAGTATCAATTAAATAGTTAATATAAAGATGCAAGAGTTCAAGGGTTATAATCTGTTGAACACTACTTGTTCCTTTCAACAATAACTTTCAAGAACAATTGCGCGCATCATAACAATTAAGGTTTATTAACCGAAGCTTCGAAAGGTTAAAGGAAATAAGTTATTCATTGTTTGAAGCCAACAAACAGGAATCCTCAATAGAACTAAACATATCCGGGCTCGAACCGTGACACGGCGAAGAGGGTTGTATGGTGTAACGGTTAGCACGCGAGATTCTGATTCTCGAGACCTGGGTTCGACTCCCAGTACGACCTTTGTGTGTGCGGAGCGCGCGTTTCTGTTTTTACTGTGCATCGCTGTACCTGTACCGTGTTATGGTGCCGTCTGTTTTCTCTTTCTTTGTTTGCTTTACTCCTTTCCGCTTGCTTTTGCTTTTGCTTTGTCCGCGCTCCTACCTTGCCTTGCACCGGCTGCATCTGCCCCGAGATGTGCGGCCGCTGCTTCAGACGAAGCAAAAAGTTGCGAGGCCAGGTTTCGATCCTGGGACCTACGGGTTGCGACGCTTCTCTGTTCGTATGAGCCCGTCGGAGTTCCACTCTCCTACCTCGCACACCCCGTCACCAGCA
>NW_011627870.1:0-2955 GCF_000149845.2 Schizosaccharomyces japonicus yFS275
AGGCGTATTTGCGGGATGCGTTCATCCCTACCGATGCTTTGGACAAGCATCGACGCCAGTTTTACCGCCTCCGCCAGACTGGTTCGGTCCACGAGTTCGTGGACAAGGTGAACCAGTATCAGGCGACGCTCGGCCTCCCCGAATGGGCGGTTATGGATGTCCTCCACGAAGGCGTCAAGCGACGCATCCGCAAGGAGCTCGACATCCGCAAGCCCAAGACACTCAGCGACATGCTGAGGATTATTAGCGCTGAGGGCGACGACGATGAGGACCTTTCCGTCGAACGCAGTGCCCCCAGTGCGTCCTCCACTCCAGCTCCCGCCAGCATTGGATTCGATGATCCAATGCAAGTAGACGCCCTTCGCCTCCGGCTCCCCGCGCTCAGAGACCTGAGCGATGACGAGCTAGTCCGCATTTTTCGCTCTGGCCGCTGCTTGAATTGTCAAAAGCCCGGCCATCGAGCAGCGGACTGCCCTGCAAAGAAGCAGAAGGCAAAAGCGAAGCGACGCGGCAAGCCAAAACGCCGCGTCAAGGCAATGCAGCTGAGTCCTGCAGCTCCAACTGCGGCAGAAAACCCAGCTGCCAAGACGGGGATGTCTCAGGACCAGCTCGATGCCCTAGTAGGATTAGTAATGAATAAGTTACGAACCTATTCGGACAGCGAGGAGGAGGAGAGACAACCAGAGGAGACAGAGGAGGAGGAAGAACCGTCCAGCGAGGACGAAGGCAGTGTAACGACTTAGCACTTTTCCCTGCCGATAGTGCAGACGGCGGCCCCAATTAGTGTGGTACGTTGGCCCTCGGCCAACTACTAATTGCGAGCTATTGCGACGCGCGTAGCAAGCGCGTTGCACCCCGTAATTATTTGTATAAAAAGCTAGAATTAGTAATAATTATTCAAGTTATTCTACATATTGTAGGCCTTGTCCCGTAGGTATAGTTAAGATTAGTTTTATTCAATAATTATCTACCTATTTATACAATTCTAGGACGACGCGTAAGTGTAAACAAACGCGTCGCGGTGCGCGTTATTAATTAACGCGCGTTGCGTGGGTGCGGACAGAGACCGCAGGCTTTCGTAGCGTAGTGCTGCGTGGCCTAGCACAACGCTGGAGCTCTCGGTGTGGTGTCCAGGATCAGGCCCTGGTCACGTGCACACTTTTGTGAGCTTAAGGCGTTACACATATCTTCGAGTGTTGCTTACATTTGGTTGCGAGGCCATAAGTAGCAACAAAAGACAACTTGGAAGATCACGACGTGCCACAGGGGCAAAATCCTGCCAGAGGTTTCGAGGAAAGGATGAATCAGCCAAGCAACAGAGGGCTGGAAAACCTGGGAGCATCGCCTCTCAGGAAGGAAGATTACTTTTGGGCTCCAAAGCCCCCGATGTACAACGGAGACGCCGACTTGCCAACGCTCGAGAACTGGTTCCGAGCAGTCGAGCGATTTTTGAGGACGCTCCACGTTCCCGTGGAAAAGCAAGCATGGACCGCTTACAACTTCTTGGAAGGAAAGGCTATGGATAGAGTCGATGCTGACTCTTGCTTACACCCAGGCTTGGAGGAGGGCCAGATCTCGTGGCTCCAATTTAAGGTCTATCTGAAGGCGGCCTTCACGACAGTAGACGCTCTCAAGCGCTACAGATTGCAGTTCTATGACTGCAGACAGACGGGCTCGGTCAAGGACTTTGTGGCCGAGCTCGACAAGTTCCAAACCATTCTGAAGCTGGACGAATGGCTTGTTTTGGACCAATTAGAGCGAGGGGCGAAGCCCGCCGTGGCCCGCGAAATAAGAATGAGGAATCCTGAAAGCCTTACAGAGGCATATCGAGTCGCTCGTCAGGATTGGATCCTGACACCAACCTTCCCTGGAGGTCCCCTTGGGCCTCCCAACGTACAAACATGGGCACAGAACCCATGCAAGTGGACATGGCCAGGATGGCCCCATTATCCGACGCCGATTTTGACCAGTTGTTACGAACTGGCCGCTGCTTTTACTGCCGACAACACGGACATCGCGCCCGAGAGTGCTCCAAGAAGATCAAGGACCGCAAGCAGCGCTATCCCGTAAGAGCTAAGGCTCTGGACATCGACTCTGAAGAACCTGCAACTGAGCAGGACAGCAGCATCCCGCCGCAACAGATAGCTCAGATCGTAGCTGAAGTAATGAAGCAGTTACACCAGTACCCAGAAGCGCAGGAAGTCGGGGAAATAGTCGAGGACGTAAGAGCAGCATTGGAGACAGCGAAGACCGAAGAAGAATTCAAGGACGCAAAGGATTGGCCATCGCCAATATATTGCAATCAACTGGCAATGTTCCGACCCGCAGTTGAAAAACTGCCAGAAGTCTACTGCGAGCTGATGGGACATAGAGCAAAGGCGCTGCTTGATACAGGATGTGCGACTTACGTGATGTCGCGGCAATTCGCAAGGAAGCATCGAATACCAACGATACCGACAAAAGCAGTGCCAGTGAAGCTGGCGGTCAAAGGAGAGGAAGACTTCGTCCTCAAGGAACAAACGATACCAGTGGATCTAAGGATAGGAGAAGCGGAAACACGCCAGTGTTGTAAGCAACACTCGAAGATATGTAGAATAACTTCAATAATTATTACTAATTCTAGCTTTTTATACAAATAATTACGGGGTGCAACGCGCTTGCTACGCGCGTCGCAATAGCTCGCAATTAGTAGTTGGCCGAGGGCCAACGTACCACACTAATTGGGCCGCCGTCTGCACTATCGGCAGGGAAAAGTGCTAAGTCGTTACACGCAGGAGGCGAATTCGAACCTGAAGATGCGTCAACGGACGCACAGGACAGCTCCGAGGATTCTTGTTCCGATGCAGACGATGAGGCCTTCGTCGATGCATCATCAGACTTACCAGTTATTTGTCGCCAGCTGACAATAGTCCCTCCGGCAGTGTGTTCACCGCCGCAGGTCAACTGCCAGCTGGT
>NW_011627870.1:8915-14366 GCF_000149845.2 Schizosaccharomyces japonicus yFS275
TCGCGGGTCCCTGTCCGAAGTGATCGTGTCTGGCAAGCCATGGAGTCGGAATACTCCTTTAACGAACAGGTCTGCTGTCTGCTCCGCCGTGATGGTCTCTTTGCACGGCAGGAGTGTTGTCATCTTCGTAAGGCGATCTGTAACGACCAGGATTGTGTCGTTACCGCTTGGAACTGCTGCTGGAGGCCCGTGATGAAATCCATTGCGATTTCCTGCCACGGCCTCGTTGGAATTGACATTGGCTGGAGTAGCCCTTGCGTCAATCCTGTTGCTGGCTTCGAGAGCTGGCACTCCAAGCACTCTCGCGTGTACCGTTGGACATCTCGAAGCATCTTGGGCCAGTAGAATGCCCGTGCAAGTTTCGCATATGTCCTCTCGACGCCCGGGTGGCCTGCAATTGGGCTGCTATGATGATCATGGATTAGTTTTAGCTTCGTAGACTCGTCACTAATACACAATCGCCAAGGCAAGTCCGAATTGTTCCTGTAGTAGAGTAGGCCGTCCTCCATAGTGAATCGATCTTTGTCTCCGGGCACCCAATCGTCCTCCTTTGCTTGTAGATCCTCCAATCGCATCTTCCAATCCTCGTTCTCTGCATAGGACGCTCGCAATACTGCTTTCTCGTCCTCCTCGGTAATTGGGCATAGGAATTTTATTTCTATCCTAGAGAGGGCATCGGCGACAGGGTTTTCGGTGCCAGGAGTATAGACAATTTCGATTGGAAATTGATCTAGCTTTTCCCTCCACCTTGCCAACCTGCCCTCCACTGCCTTCTGGGACATGAAATCCTTCAACGACTTGTGGTCAGAGTGAACCACAAATGGTTGAGCCACGAGGAACGGCCTCCATTTGGATACCGCATGCACAATTGCAAGGAGTTCTTTGTCTCGAATCGGGTAATTGAGCTCAGCTTTGCTCAATTCTTCGATTCGTAGGCGCAGGGATGCCCATTCTGCATCAATACTGCTCCTATCGCTTTTGCGTTTTCGGACGCATCAGTGAAGACTTCGAATTTCCCGTGCGGGTCAGGAATTCGGAGGCACGGCGCCGTTGTCAAAGCGCGTTTGGCCTCAAGAAACTCTTTTTCACATACCTCGTCCCACTGGACCGGTCTTGTATTTCGGTTGGACTTCGAGGAACCCGCCCTCGACGTCAAAGTCGCAACCATTCCAGAATAGTTTTAATAAACGCTTGTAAAAATTGCACATTCCTACAAAACGTTGTAAATCCTGTATTGTTTTTGGTCTCGGAAATTGTCGCACCTTTGAAATTAAGCTTTCGTCGGTGCGAATCCTTCCTTCACCAACCACATACCCCAGGAAGTTGACGCGCTTCCTGAGGAATTCACACTTCTTCGGGCTCGCATAGTACTGGGGAGGACTGTACCAGGTTCGAGTGAGCTGCTATGACTTTTTGGTCGCTCCGGTTCGAATCCTGGGTTTCTCCCCCAGTAAGCTCGGCACGTGCTCGGCTAGCTGCGAGTCTATTGCAGCAGCTGCCGGCACGGAACACCCAAGTGCCGCGTGAGCCAATCGGAGGCTGTTCCGCCTTCCCCGCTCCGGAACAACAATGTTCCCACGAGTCTTACGACGAGCGGACGGCGATAGCATCTCCGCGTGGCTCTGTAGATCCGATCATAGCGTGATCGGGTTAAGCACGCCATACCTTATCAGTATGGCCTGTTAACCCCGCACGCTACGGTATCTACGGTGATTAAACTCTTCCGAGGCAAGAGTGATCACGTAAGCAGCATAGCATAAATAGTGGACAAGTTCCACAACTAATAATCATCAATTAATCTTCTTATCCAACTTGAGCACCAACCGGACTGTTGGTGACTCCGTGTTATGATACGCTAAAGGACTTAGACGTATCAAACGAAAGTATAAGTTTTAAGAACTTATACACTAAAGAATAGGAGAATAGAACTTGTTTTATTAGTAGTTTCTATTCTAATATTTATACTAATTATTGTTGCTATTATTAGCAACAATGTGACTGGTCATTCCCTTTTTGGAAAGGGTATGACAGAAGTGCAAGAATTGCAACTCGAGAAAGGGTATGACCGAAAAACAATTTTGTACATCGTCTGAAAACGACTAAGTTTTTCGGAATTGCATATGAAAGTATGCAAAGTGCGTTTTCTAGAAACGCGAATAACTCCTTACGAAGTCATCCTAGGGACTTCGTAACACTCCGTTATACCAGGAAGTTGACGCGCTTCCTGAGGAATTCACACTTCTTCGGGCTCGCATAGAGCCCGGCGTCTCTTAAACGCTTGAAGACCTCATTGAGGTGCTTCAAGTGGACCTCTTCTGTTTCCGAGAAAACAAGGATGTCGTCCATGTAGACGACCACGTACTTGTTCAAAAGGTCTCGGAAGAGGTCATTCATTATCGATTGGAAGGCGGCCGGGGCGTTTGTTAAACCGAACGGCATGCCTTTCCATTGATAATGCCCCAAGGACGAGCTGAATGCTGTCTTTGGGCGATCCTCGGGCGCTACCTGGATCTGATGGTAGCCCGAGGCCAAATCGAGTTTGCTGAAGACTCGTGCCCGGTAAACACGGTCCAGCAACTCGTCAATCAGGGGCAAAGGATATTTGTTCCTGATTGTCTGCTCATTAAGGCCACGGTCCCGTCCTCAGCGACGCTAACGGTGAAGAGTATCAACTCTTCAACCTCCTCTGGGCGGGCCAATTGTTTCCTCATCGCCCGTTTCGACAGGCAGAGGATCTCAATTGGTGCCGCGGATACTTTCTTCTTGTCTGGTTCCACTAGGGGAACCAGCGCTCTGCCGACTCGGGCCTTGGAGCCCTCTATCTGGACGTTGAACTCGTTCCAGAAGGGGATTCCAAGAATGGCATCGTAGCCCGAGTGCTGATCGAGGACGAAGAAGCACTGAGTTGTTTCTTCGTCTCCGATTCTGATTTTAACTGGGAGGGTCTGATGTGTGATCAGAACCCTCTCCTTGTTTTAGCAGCGAGGTGGACTTGCTGTTGCTTTGTCGGCACCAGACCAAGTCCACATCGCTCGGCAAAGCTGTGCGACATTACATATGTTGCACAGCCAGTATCCAGGAGGACGCGGCTCTTGTGCCCGTCCAACTGGCAGTCGACCTGCGGCGGTAAAGACACTGCCGGGGGAAATACTGTCAGCTGGCCACAAGACACCGGTCTTGGGATGTCCTCCGCTTCTGTGAACTCCTCTTCGTCCTCAGAGAAGTCCGCCGCTTCCAAGAAAATCTCGTCCATGTCGTCCTCACTCTCTGACGACCCTACTTCTTCTCCTTTTCGGGCTCTGGGCCCCAATCAGACTCGTTAAAGCTATGGTGCGAGTCTGTTTCGTCTTCGAAGGCCTTGCTTGCGGCCCTCAGCACATCTGCTGGTATTCCCAGCTCTTCCTCTTCTGCCTGGAAGGCTCTCTGCGCGGCGTCCAGTACTTCAGCCGGCAATCCTGTTTCCTCTTTGTGTTCTGCGAACACACTGCGAGCTGCTTCCAGTATTTTTGAAGCCAAGTCTACTGCCTCTTCCTCTTCCCCATGCTCTTCTGCCCCTTCCTGAACCATTGTTGCGCACACATCCAAACTGTTACTGTTGCTAGTAGAATAGGATCGTAAATAAGATTTTATTTTCTCACCTAAGTCTCTAACTAGTTGGTCAACTGGGTCTACATCCTCCGAAGAAGAAACTGTAGCTGCGTTGACCCTCGCAACTGGCTTCGCCCTTGGTTTCTTGGGCTTGCCTTTGGAACAATTCTTGGCGATGTGCCTTTTTCGCGGCAGCGGAAACAACGGCCTTCGCGAAACAAGGTGAACACATCGCCCGAGGAAGCGCGCAAAACTTTTAACGCGTCCACCAGCATTGGGTCGCTTGGTGGTTCTTCCTTTCGTGTGCTACTGCCGGACGCGTAGCTTGTCCAGCAGTAATCCGGCGTGCTGTTGTCATCCTCGGCTGCGTAAGCAATGCGGATTGCATCGCCCAGCGTGGCCGGGTTGAACGACCGGAGGTTCATTCTGACTCGGGGCTTGCACCCACGAATCAATTGGTCCTTGACCGCATCATTGTCTAACGACAAGATGGTCTGGAACCGGAGGAAGGCAGACACAAATTCATTGACTGTGCCCGTTTGGTGGCAGTCAAGGAACCTGTGCCTGTAGAGCATCAGGGCGTCTGGAGGAATAAAGAACTCCTTCAGACGCTCCTGGAATTCACTCCACGAGATCTCATCGTTGGAGAGAGCCTCGTAGAGCTCGACGTCGGCATCGACCCTAGCCTGAGCGTCGTCCTTCAAGAAGTAGTAGGCCGTAAACGCGTGTGCTTCCTTCGGGATCCTGCGAGCCCGGAGGAAACGCGTAACGGCCCGGAACCAACTGTTGAGCGTAGGCAGGTCTCCTCTGCCATCGTAGCTCCAAGGTTCCTTTGCCCACGACACGTCGTAGCGACGGGTGGACGAGGCGTCCGACTTGTAGAATGGGGATGTCGACGTGACATCCTCCATTGGCTCTGGTTGATCCATAACTCAGAGCAGCACACAATCCTAGGTAGGAGAAAAATAAAACACAAGAAAAATTTAAAAAACTCGTTGACAACGGTCAACACTTCCGCCAAGTCTGGCAATCCAAAAGAGATTCCGCCTCTCTTTCCTGGCAATGATACTTGATTTGATGAGCCTCGCAACCAAGTGTAAGCCCAGGCTCTGTAGTAAGATTAAGTATGAATATTATTGTTAATTTCTAGCTATTTATAATATTGCACATTAGCGAGAACTAATGTGCAATCGTTGTTCAAGCCTTACGGCTTCGTAGTGCAGCGCCGTAAGCGCTGCGTGGAGTTCTAGTGTGGAGTGCACACTTAGGGGAGTGCGGTAGCACTCCCTAGGCCTTGTAGCGTAGCTCCTTGGAGTTGGCTGTGTGGCCTACTCCCTTAGGGAAGTGCGGTAGCACTCCCTAGACTTGTAGCGCAGCTCAGTAGAGCTGGCTGCACAACCCTATGGAATTAGGGTAGCGCGCTGGCGCGCGCAAGGCTCTCTAGCGCGACTCCTTAGAGTTAGCTAGAGGCCCGTGTCGGTTAGCGCAACGCGCTAGCCTTCGCAAGGGCACATAGCGAGTTTTAGAGCAAACTACGCTATGCGGCCTTACATTGTGCATGTTGTCCTTGGCCTGCCGAATTGCATCTTGGAAGTCCTCAGCCATTTCCTGAGCAGCGGGGACATTGGAGATGGCGTGAATATTCGCCAAGGCAGGATGCTCACCATAGTAGAGCTTGAAGGGAGACTCGCCTGTGGATGCATGCGGAGCATCGTTGTAAGCGAACTCCGTGGCGTCAATGAGATCGCTCCACTTGCATTTGTCCGGCAAAGTGGCGATCGAGGCGCGAAGCATCAGTTCGATGGTCTGGATGGTCCTTTCAGATTGACCATCCGTTTGCGGGTGTGAGGCTGTGGACATCAG
>NW_011627871.1:0-10739 GCF_000149845.2 Schizosaccharomyces japonicus yFS275
ATGCGATAAACCGTTACGGCAAGTTGAGTTGAAAGATCTAATGATTAAACAGGTATTCTGGGTAAAAGGGAAACCCAAGAATATATTAAGTGATTGTGGTCCACAACTTCGAGCAAAAACGTGGCAGGGTTATTGCGCTTCTTTAGGGGTTGACTTGAGTTTTACGGCAGGTTACATTCAGGCCACGGACCAATGGTCAAACAGAGAGGATGAACCGAAGTCTCAAGAGATATTTAAGATGTTATTGCTCGAAGTTCGAAGACACTTGGGCTAATTATCTGAAAAGAGCTGAATTCAATCACAATACAACACCCTAACGCAGCGGCAGGGAAAACCGCGTACTTTATTGAACATGGACGCGAGGCAGTGGTATCTGATCTATCTTACCGTTTGGACTTGAAAGAAATGAACAGACAACACTTCCGGACCAATTCCACGTGTCCCAACTCGAAAAATACAATGCCAGAGAACCACCAATTGTTGCGAAAGACGATTATCAAATTACTAGCATTGCAGCTATCTTAAATCACAGGTTAACGGAAATGAACTATGGGTATAATGTGTCTACGTGAAGCCATACAACGATGAAGTGACAAGTGAGCCGCAATACGAGACACACAAAGACTGGTTGCTCGCGCAAAGAGTAAAACCTTTGGCAATTGAGGAGCTAAGATCTTATTATCAACGTCACAAGATTTCAAAAGCTCCTTACCGAAAACATGGAGAATCAAGGACAGCACAGCGATGCGCTTGCAAGAAGAATCGTAGCGCGCCGCAAACCTCATCAAGAGTCTTGGACGATGAATGTCACAGGCAATAAAGGCTCCGGAAAAGTGTAAAAGACCCCAAGAAAACAACAGCAGATAGCTCTCGGAGAAAGAGGACTACTCAGATACATCCGTTTCTGTATCCACAAATTTCTATTTCAAAAACCCCAACTCCTTTGGTGCAGCGATCATCACAGCAGAAGTGGTTGTGGGCATATGATGCAGTGGTAGCATGCTCGCTTTGCATGCGAGTCGTCCTGGGTTCAATCCCCAGTGTGTCCAAGGGTTTTTGGATGTTGGGCGTCTTGGTCGGAGCGCTAGCGGGGTGGAAGCCAACCGGCGCAATGACTCCTTCCAAGAAACAAAACCGGTAAAAGTTGCGAGGCCAGGTTTCGATCCTGGGACCTACGGGTCGCAACGTTTCACTGTTCGTATGAGCCCGTCGGAGTTCCACTCTCCTACCTCGCACTTCCTGTAAGGTCTCGCCAATATCATCCAACTTAGGTCACAGACTCCCTTCTCCCAAGCCTCTTAAGCTAACACTCAGCAATCAACCCATCCGTCTATCCTTTACGAAGTAGCCGGACGGAACCGAAAGTTCGCAAACACATTTCTCCCTCGCCCAACCGCTTCCGCTACAGTGACGCGTTCTTTAGCTTCAAAGACAGCCGAGCTAGGAACAACCTTATGGTCCGCACCAACCTAAGGGGGGCTCGTTGCCGAGCAAGGCCTGCCATAGGCAATATTCAGTCGGCACTAATGCAAGGCTGGGGATATGGAACCTACAGCCGCGCAGTAAAGTATGTAGGACAGATCGTCTGTAGTCCGATACATTTCGAACACTCACGCCTATCGGCTTCTAGTACAGTTTGTTCCTAATCTTTACTGACTAGTGCTCTATTCTTGCTATCGCAGAAGGCTAGATAGATGGAAACCAGGTATCAGTTTTCCGACTAAACGGTTAGTAGGAATTGCGCGCCGACAGGACAGTGCGCATCAGTGGTGTAGCGGTAACATCAATGCCTTCCAAGCATTAGCTCCGGGTTCGACTCCCGGCTGATGCAGAGCAGCCCGGCTTTTTCCCTTTTTTTGTTCTGTCCGTCAGCAACTGCTATTATGCTTGTCGAGCGTACGATTAGCACGGCCAGTCTAGCCACTACACACGATATCTTCACAGCCAACGAACAAGTAATGCAAGTAATGCATCCATGATTCGCGTAGCGCGCCGTGGCCCGTCCCTTTAAAGTAAGTAAATAAGTAAATAAGTAAATAAGTAAATAAATAAACAAATAAACAAATAAACAAATAAAAATAAATAAACAAATAAACAAATAAACAAATAATAATAGTACACAGAAAAACCCAAACCCGGCGTGTCACACGAGAAGCAAAACTACGAAGAGACTTGAAGGGATCTTTCAAAACCATTTATTGAGAAATCTATACCACCAAGATAAAACCATTTATTGAGAAATCCAACGAACAAGATATTGCAATGTACGTCTTCAGTGCCAACGAAGGGTGTAGAACGATATAGCATAGTTCGTTGATCCGCCACCCACTTGCGAGAGGATTGTGATAAGGCTCACTAGTATACACATCTTCGCGCGTTGGGGAATCGGAAAAAGACTTATCTCATTCGCGTAAAAGAGAGTGGAACTTGCTTTTCTAGGGGAAGATAAGATTGATCTCTTGTTGCTACTTTGCTATGGCTTTTATACCTTAAAATAAATGTGCTAATCCAATCGATCGATGATAAGTGTTTGCCCAATCGGCTGTGGGTGCTGTAGGTGACTGCCTTGCGTGGCAAGAATCAGAGATGTAGTAAGAGACTGGTATCAGATAAGCCGTAGTCCTTACCATCCGCTACGGATTCGCAAGGGCGATGAAGCGGAGAGAACGGCTTTCATAGCCGATTTGGGAACTGAACTAACTCATAGTCACTCCACTCGAACTTAGCAATGCTCCGACATGCCCCACAAGAAACAATAGCGTTATTTTCCGGGAGTTTTTGAACCGCTGTTGTACGGGTAACAAGGATGACATATGTATTTATTATGCAACATGTAGGAGAAGCACGTCTACACCTAAATGTAGAGAAGCGCGGGCTTAAGATTAAAGAACTAGAATAAATTACGGTGATTTATTTCGAAAATAAAAGCGAAGCCCGATTCAGAAGCAAACTGAGAGCAATGCGATACTATTAAACGGAAACGGAAGAGAGCCAGCAACGTTAGGCAACTGCGTGGATTCGCTCGTTATGTGAACCCACACTCGAAAAATCACAATGGCCCCCCGCTCTTGTTTTTCGAACGGCACAGGAGGATGCCTTGTTAAACCAAGAATGCTGCTTGCAATGCGCAATGCGCAATGCTTGTTAGCTTATCGAAAAGGCGTAATTGAAATAAGAAGGCTAAACGACAGCTTCCCTGTGCAGCCGCTAAAATAGACACCTTTTTAAAACGTTGATTACAAAACGAAGGGTTGAGAAAAAAAGCCGACGATGAATTGTGTCGATAGACGACTATGTGACGAAAAGATGCTATTGATGCCCCCCTGACAAACGCAGAATTAAGAAGAAAAGCCGACGTTGATTTACGTCGAGGTTTATTATATGACGAAAAAGATGCAATTATTGTGCCTAACATGATGATTCCCTGAATGGTGGACATCAAGGGGTGGACATCAAGGGCGTGATAAACACTTGCTAAAATTGCAGCCAGATGTTATTCGCAAAAATGTTTCGGTTCGGCCTGCCCTTCGGCCGAAACCATAAGCCTTATGGAAAACTTATGGAAAAATGCAGCCGCTAATGGAAAAATGCAGCCGCTAAATGTTCTTTCAATTGCCAAGTCGCCCAGATTTTATACAGATTTTCCAAAAAGCAGAAAAAGGGGTTACAGTCGTCCCATGCGATAAAACCGTTACGGCAAGTGAGTTGAAAGATCTAATGATTAAACAGGTATTCTGGGTAAAAGGGAACCCAAGAATATATTAAGTGATTGTGGTCCACAACTTCGAGCAAAAACGTGGCAGGGTTATTGCGCTTCTTTAGGGGTTGACTTGAGTTTTACGGCAGGTTACATTCAGGCCACGGACCAATGGTCAAACAGAGAGGATGAACCGAAGTCTCAAGAGATATTTAAGATGTTATTGCTCGAAGTTCGAAGACACTTGGGCTAATTATCTGAAAAGAGCTGAATTCAATCACAATACAACACCCTAACGCAGCGGCAGGGAAAACCGCGTACTTTATTGAACATGGACGCGAGGCAGTGGTATCTGATCTATCTACCGTTTGGAAGAATGAACAGACAACACTTCCGGACCAATTCCACGTGTCCCAACTCGAAAAATCAATGCCAGAGAACCACCAATTGTTGCGAAAGACGATTATCAAATTACTAGCATTGCAGCTATCTTAAATCACAGGGTTAACGGAAATGAACTATGGGTATAATGTGTCTACGTGAAGCCATACAACGATGAAGTGACAAGTGAGCCGCAATACGAGACACACAAAGACTGGTTGCTCGCGCAAAGAGTAAAACCTTTGGCAATTGAGGAGCTAAGATCTTATTATCAACGTCACAAGATTTCAAAAGCTCCTTACCGAAACATGGAGAATCAAGGACAGCACAGCGATGCGCTTGCAAGAAGAATCGTAGCGCGCCGCAAACCTCATCAAGAGTCTTGGACGATGAATGTCACAGGCAATAAAGGCTCCGGAAAAGTGTAAAAGACCCCAAGAAAAACAACAGCAGATAGCTCTCGGAGAAAGAGGACTACTCAGATACATCCGTTTTCTGTATCCACAAATTTCTATTTCAAAAACCCCAATCCTTTGGTGCAGCGATCATCACAGCAGAATGTCAAAGACAATACTCCAGATGTCTAATTGATAACTCCGGTCTAGTCGTCCTGGGTTCAATCCCCAGTGTGTCCAAGGGTTTTTGGATGTTGGGCGTCTTGGTCGGAGCGCTAGCTGATCAATACACATTCACCTATAACTTTCTAAAACTAAACCGGTAAAAGTTGCGAGGCCAGGTTTCGATCCTGGGACCTACGGGTCGCAACGTTTCACTGTTCGTATGAGCCCGTCGGAGTTCCACTCTCCTACCTCGCACTTCCTGTAAGGTCTCGCCAATATCATCCAACTTAGGTCACAGACTCCCTTTCTCCCAAGCCTCTTAAGCTAACACTCAGCAATCAACCCATCCGTCTATCCTTTACGAAGTAGCCGGACGGAACCGAAAGTTCGCAAACACATTTTCTCCCTCGCCCAACCGCTTCCGCTACAGTGACGCGTTCTTTAGCTTCAAAGAACAGCCGAGCTAGGAACAACCTTATGGTCCGCACCAACCTAAGGGGGCGTCGTTGCCGAGCAAGGCCTGCCATAGGCAATATTCAGTCGGCACTAATGCAAGGCTGGGGATATGGAACCTACAGCCGCGCAGTAAAGTATGTAGGACAGATCGTCTGTAGTCCGATACATTTCGAACACTCACGCCTATCGGCTTCTAGTACAGTTGTTCCTAATCTTTACTGACTAGTGCTCTATTCTTGCTATCGCAGAAGGCTAGATAGATGGAAACCAGGTATCAGTTTCCGACTAAACGGTTAGTAGGAATTGCGCGCCGACAGGACAGTGCGCATCAGTGGTGTAGCGGTAACATCAATGCCTTCAAGCATTAGCTCCGGGTTCGATCCCGGCTGATGCAGAGCAGCCCGGCTTTTCCCTTTTTGTTCTGTCCGTCAGCAACTGCTATTATGCTTGCGAGCGTACGATTAGCACGGCCAGTCTAGCCACTACACACGATATCTTCACAGCCAACGAACAAGTAATGCATCCATGATTCGCGTAGCGCGCCGTGCCGTGAAGCTCCTTGACCAATAAATAAGTAAATAAGTAAATAAGTAAATAAGTAAATAAGTAAATAAGTAAATAAGTAAATAAGTAAATAAGTAAATAAGTAAACAAATAAATAAGTAAATAAGTAAACAAATAAAATAAAATAAAATAAAATAAAACAGAGTACATAGTACACAGAAAACCCGGCGTGTCACACGAGAAGCAAAAGTCTGCTACGAAGAGACTTGAAGGGATCTTTCAAAACCATTTATTGAGAAATCTATACCACCAAGATATTGCAATGTACGTCTTCAGTGCCAACGAAGGGTGTAGAACGATATAGCATGGCTATTAACTATAAACCCTCAATTGCAGTTAATTAAAGAGTTCGTTGATCCGCCACCCACTTGCGAGAGGATTGTGATAAGGCTCACTAGTATACACATCTTCGCGCGTTGGGGAATCGGAAAAAGACTTATCTCATTCGCGTAAAAGAGAGTGGAACTTGCTTTTCTAGGGGAAGATAAGATTGATCTCTTGTTGCTACTTTGCTATGGCTTTTATACCTTAAAATAAATGTGCTAATCCAATCGATCGATGATAAGTGTTTGCCCAATCGGCTGTGGGTGCTGTAGGTGACTGCCTTGCGTGGCAAGAATCAGAGATGTAGTAAGAGACTGGTATCAGATAAGCCGTAGTCCTTACCATCCGCTACGGATTCGCAAGGGCGATGAAGCGGAGAGAACGGCTTTCATAGCCGATTTGGGAACTGAACTAACTCATAGTCACTCCACTCGAACTTAGCAATGCTCCGACATGCCCCACAAGAAACAATAGCGTTATTTTCCGGGAGTTTTGAACCGCTGTTGTACGGGTAACAAGGATGACATATGTATTTATATGCAACATGTAGGAGAAGCACGTCTACACCTAATGTAGAGAAGCGCGGGCTTAAGATTAAAGACTAGAATAAATTACGGTGATTATTTCGAAAATAAAAGCGAAGCCCGATTCAGAAGCAAACTGAGAGCAATGCGATACTATTAAACGGAACGGAAGAGAGCCAGCAACGTTAGGCAACTGCGTGGATTCGCTCGTTATGTGAACCCACACTCGAAAATCACAATGGCCCCCGCTCTTGTTTTTCGAACGGCACAGGAGGATGCCTTTGTTAAAACCAGAATGCTGCTTGCAATGCGCAATGCGCAATGCTTGTTAGCTTATCGAAAGGCGTAATTGAAATAAGAAGGCTAAACGACAGCTTCCCTGTGCAGCCGCTAAATAGACACCTTTTAAAACGTTGATTACAAACGAAGGGTTGAGAAAAAGCCGACGATGAATTGTGTCGATAGACGACTATGTGACGAAAAGATGCTATTGATGCCCCCTGACAAACGCAGAATTAAGAAGAAAGCCGACGTTGATTTACGTCGAGGTTTATTATATGACGAAAAGATGCAATTATTGTGCCGACAGAAGGCGAACACATTAACATGATGATTCCCTGAATGGTGGACATCAAGGGCTGATAAAACACTTGCTAAAATTGCAGCCAAATTCAGTTGGTATGGAATGTCAGATGTTATTCGCAAAATGTTCGGCCTGCCCTATATGCCTGCCCTATATGCCGCCAAATGGCGAAACCATAAGCCTTATGGAGTCGCCCAGCTGTAAATGTTCCAAGTCGCCCAGCTGAGGCAAAAAGCAGAAACTTTGATTCGATTCTGGTTATTTGATTCGATTTTCAAGGGGTTAACAGTCGTCCCATGCGATAAACCGTTACGGCAAGTGAGTTGAAAAAACCGTTACGGCAAGTGAGTTGAAAGATCTAATGATTAAACAGGTATTCTGGGTAAAAGGGAAACCCAAGAATATATTAAGTGATTGTGGTCCACATTAGGGGTTGACTTGAGTTTTACGGCAGGTTACATTCAGGCCACGGACCAATGGTCAAACAGAGAGGATGAACCGAAGTCTCAAGAGATATTAAGATGTTATTGCTCGAAGTTCGAAGACACTTGGGCTAATTATCTGAAAGAGCTGAATTCAATCACAATACAACACCCTAACGCAGCGGCAGGGAAAACCGCGTACTTATGAACATGGACGCGAGGCAGTGGTATCTGATCTATCTTACCGTTGGACTTGAAAGAATGAACAGACAACACTTCCGGACCAATTCCACGTGTCCCAACTCGAAAATACAATGCCAGAGAACCACCAATTGTTGCGAAAGACGATTATCAAATTACTAGCATTGCAGCTATCTAAATCACAGGGTTAACGAATGAACTATGGGTATAATGTGTCTACGTGAAGCCATACAACGATGAAGTGACAAGTGAGCCGCAATACGAGACACACAAAGACTGGTTGCTCGCGCAAAGAGTAAAACCTTTGGCAATTGAGGAGCTAAGATCTTATTATCAACGTCACAAGATTTCAAAAGCTCCTTACCGAAAACATGGAGAATCAAGGACAGCACAGCGATGCGCTTGCAAGAAGAATCGTAGCGCGCCGCAAACCTCATCAAGAGTCTTGGACGATGAATGTCACAGGCAATAAAGGCTCCGGAAAAGTGTAAAAGACCCCAAGAAAACAACAGCAGATAGCTCTCGGAGAAAGAGGACTACTCAGATACATCCGTTTTCTGTATCCACAAATTTCTATTTCAAAAACCCCAACTCCTTTGGTGCAGCGATCATCACAGCAGAAGTGGTTGTGGGCATATGATGCAGTGGTAGCATGCTCGCTTTGCATGCGAGTCGTCCTGGGTTCAATCCCCAGTGTGTCCAAGGGTTTTTGGATGTTGGGCGTCTTGGTCGGAGCGCTAGCGGGGGTGGAAGCCAACCGGCGCAATGACTCCTTCCAAGAAGGAAAACCGGTAAAGTTGCGAGGCCAGGTTTCGATCCTGGGACCTACGGGTCGCAACGTTTCACTGTTCGTATGAGCCCGTCGGAGTTCCACTCTCCTACCTCGCACTTCCTGTAAGGTCTCGCCAATATCATCCAACTTAGGTCACAGACTCCCTTTCTCCCAAGCCTCTTAAGCTAACACTCAGCAATCAACCCATCCGTCTATCCTTTACGAAGTAGCCGGACGGAACCGAAAGTTCGCAAACACATTTTCTCCCTCGCCCAACCGCTTCCGCTACAGTGACGCGTTCTTTAGCTTCAAAGAACAGCCGAGCTAGGAACAACCTTATGGTCCGCACCAACCTAAGGGGGCGTCGTTGCCGAGCAAGGCCTGCCATAGGCAATATTCAGTCGGCACTAATGCAAGGCTGGGGATATGGAACCTACAGCCGCGCAGTAAAGTATGTAGGACAGATCGTCTGTAGTCCGATACATTTCGAACACTCACGCCTATCGGCTTCTAGTACAGTTTGTTCCTAATCTTTACTGACTAGTGCTCTATTCTTGCTATCGCAGAAGGCTAGATAGATGGAAACCAGGTATCAGTTTTCCGACTAAACGGTTAGTAGGAATTGCGCGCCGACAGGACAGTGCGCATCAGTGGTGTAGCGGTAACATCAATGCCTTCCAAGCATTAGCTCCGGGTTCGACTCCCGGCTGATGCAGAGCAGCCCGGCTTTTCCCTTTTTTGTTCTGTCCGTCAGCAACTGCTATTATGCTTGTCGAGCGTACGATTAGCACGGCCAGTCTAGCCACTACACACGATATCTTCACAGCCAACGAACAAGTAATGCATCCATGATTCGCGTAGCGCGCCGTGAGTAAACAAATAAATAAGTCCCTTTAAAGGACCAATAAATTAAATAAGTAAATAAGTAAATAAGTAAATAAGTAAAAATAAAAATAAAAATAAAAACAGTATAATAGTACACATAAACAAATAAACAAATAAACAAATAAACAAAAAACAGTATAATAGTACACAGAAAAACCCGGCGTGTCACACGAGAAGCAAAAGTCTGCTACGAAGAGACTTGAAGGGATCTTTCGTCTTCAGTGCCAACAAGGGTGTAGAACGATATAGCATGGCTATTAACTATAAACCCTCAATTGCAGTTATTAAAGAGTTCGTTGATCCGCACCCACTTGCGAGAGGATTGTGATAAGGCTCACTAGTATACACATCTTCGCGCGTTGGGAATCGGAAAAAGACTTATCTCATTCGCGTAAAGAGAGTGGAACTTGCTTTTCTAGGGAAGATAAGATTGATCTCTTGTTGCTACTTTGCTATGGCTTTTATACCTTAAATAATGTGCTAATCCAATCGATCGATGATAAGTGTTTGCCCAATCGGCTGTGGTGCTGTAGGTGACTGCCTTGCGTGGCAAGATCAGAGATGTAGTAAGAGACTGGTATCAGATAAGCCGTAGTCCTTACATCCGCTACGGATTCGCAAGGGCGATGAAGCGGAGAGAACGGCTTCATAGCCGATTTGGGAACTGAACTAACTCATAGTCACTCCACTCGAACTTAGCAATGCTCCGACATGCCCCACAAGAAACAATAGCGTTATTTTCCGGGAGTTTTTGAACCGCTGTTGTACGGGTAACAAGGATGACATATGTATTTATTATGCAACATGTAGGAGAAGCACGTCTACACCTAAATGTAGAGAAGCGCGGGCTTAAGATTAAAGAACTAGAATAAATTACGGTGATTTATTTCGAAAAATAAAAGCGAAGCCCGATTCAGAAGCAAACTGAGAGCAATGCGATACTATTAAACGGAAACGGAAGAGAGCCAGCAACGTTAGGCAACTGCGTGGATTCGCTCGTTATGTGAACCCACACTCGAAAAATCACAATGGCCCCCCGCTCTTGTTTTTTCGAACGGCACAGGAGGATGCCTTTGTTAAAACCAAGAATGCTGCTTGCAATGCGCAATGCGCAATGCTTGTTAGCTTATCGAAAAGGCGTAATTGAAATAAGAAGGCTAAACGACAGCTTCCCTGTGCAGCCGCTAAAATAGACACCTTTTTAAAACGTTGATTACAAAACGAAGGGTTGAGAAAAAAAAAGCCGACGATGAATTGTGTCGATAGACGACTATGTGACGAAAAAGATGCTATTGATGCCCCCCTGACAAACGCAGAATTAAGACAAAAGCCGACGTTGATTTACGTCGAGGTTTATTATATGACGAAAA
>NW_011627871.1:11443-13651 GCF_000149845.2 Schizosaccharomyces japonicus yFS275
TCCGATAAAACCGTTCTGGCAAATGAAGTGAAAGATCTAATGATTCAGACAAGCTATTCTGCGTAAGAGAGAAACCCTAGAATATTTTAAGTGCATCTGGTCCAGCACTTAGAGCAAAAAACGTCGCGAGGTTACTGCGCATCTCTAGAGATAGACTGAGTTTTGCGGCAGGATAATACCCAGGCCACGGAGCAATGTTCATAACAGAGAGTATGACCGGAAGTCTCAAGTGATATATAAGATGCTATAGCTCGACGTATGAAGACACTTCGGCTATGTATCTGAATAGAGCTGAATTCAATCACAATACAACACCCTAACGCAGCGGCAGGGAAAACCGCGTACTTTATTGAACATGGACGCGAGGCAGTGGTATCTGATCTATCTTACCGTTTGGACTTGAAAGAAATGAACAGACAACACTTCCGGACCAATTCCACGTGTCCCAACTCGAAAATACAATGCCAGAGAACCACCAATTGTTGCGAAAGACGATTATCAAATTACTAGCATTGCAGCTATCTTAAATCACAGGGTTAACGGAAATGAACTATGGGTATAATGTGTCTACGTGAAGCCATACAACGATGAAGTGACAAGTGAGCCGCAATACGAGACACACAAAGACTGGTTGCTCGCGCAAAGAGTAAAACCTTTGGCAATTGAGGAGCTAAGATCTTATTATCAACGTCACAAGATTTCAAAAGCTCCTTACCGAAAACATGGAGAATCAAGGACAGCACAGCGATGCGCTTGCAAGAAGAATCGTAGCGCGCCGCAAACCTCATCAAGAGTCTTGGACGATGAATGTCACAGGCAATAAAGGCTCCGGAAAAGTGTAAAAGACCCCAAGAAAACAACAGCAGATAGCTCTCGGAGAAAGAGGACTACTCAGATACATCCGTTTTCTGTATCCACAAATTTCTATTTCAAAACCCCAACTCCTTTGGTGCAGCGATCATCACAGCAGAAGTGGTTGTGGGCATATGATGCAGTGGTAGCATGCTCGCTTTGCATGCGAGTCGTCCTGGGTTCAATCCCCAGTGTGTCCAAGGGTTTTGGATGTTGGGCGTCTTGGTCGGAGCGCTAGCGGGGGTGAAGCCAACCGGCGCAATGACTCCTTCCAAGAAACAAAACCGGTAAAGTGCGAGGCCAGGTTTCGATCCTGGGACCTACGGGTCGCAACGTTTCACTGTTCGTATGAGCCCGTGGAGTTCCACTCTCCTACCTCGCACTTCCTGTAAGGTCTCGCCAATATCATCCAACTTAGGTCACAGACTCCCTTTCTCCCAAGCCTCTTAAGCTAACACTCAGCAATCAACCCATCCGTCTATCCTTTACGAAGTAGCCGGACGGAACCGAAAGTTCGCAAACACATTTTCTCCCTCGCCCAACCGCTTCCGCTACAGTGACGCGTTCTTTAGCTTCAAAGAACAGCCGAGCTAGGAACAACCTTATGGTCCGCACCAACCTAAGGGGGGCGTCGTTGCCGAGCAAGGCCTGCCATAGGCAATATTCAGTCGGCACTAATGCAAGGCTGGGGATATGGAACCTACAGCCGCGCAGTAAAGTATGTAGGACAGATCGTCTGTAGTCCGATACATTTCGAACACTCACGCCTATCGGCTTCTAGTACAGTTTGTCCTAATCTTTACTGACTAGTGCTCTATTCTTGCTATCGCAGAAGGCTAGATAGATGGAAACCAGGTATCAGTTTTCCGACTAAACGGTTAGTAGGAATTGCGCGCCGACAGGACAGTGCGCATCAGTGGTGTAGCGGTAACATCAATGCCTTCAAGCATTAGCTCCGGGTTCGACTCCCGGCTGATGCAGAGCAGCCCGGCTTTTTCCCTTTTTTTGTTCTGTCCGTCAGCAACTGCTATTATGCTTGTCGAGCGTACGATTAGCACGGCCAGTCTAGCCACTACACACGATATCTTCACAGCCAACGAACAAGTAATGCATCCATGATTCGCGTAGCGCGCCGTGCCGTGAAGCTCCTTGGCCCGTCCCTTTAAAGAACTATTAATTAAGAATAAGTATTAATATAGTTAAATAAGAACAAATAAATAAGTAAATAAGTAAATAAGTAAATAAGTAAACAAATAAAAATAAAAATAAAAATAAATAATTAATGGGTACTAAATAAGTAACAACAAGCAAAAGTCTAGCTACGAGTACACACGAGAAGCAAAATGGGTATGAATT
>NW_011627872.1:0-10433 GCF_000149845.2 Schizosaccharomyces japonicus yFS275
AAAGAAGCGAAAACTTAAAAAACCCGAAGGTTGGAACTGGTTACTACGAAAGGCAAGCTACAAAAAACTCCTTTTAAGGTTTTTCCCACACCCAAAAACCGACAAACCCAAAAAAGCTTAATTTTTTTTTTCTTTTCTCAAAAAAAAAAAAAAAAAAGAAAAGGAAAAAATAAAGGAAAAACAAGAAAATTCGCCAAAGAAGCGAATTCCCTCGTTTAACCTCAACAAGCGAGCATTTCCCCTCAGCTCAGACAAGAATCAACGGAGGGCCCTTCCGTCAAAACTCATCCTCACCTCGGTTCCACGACTCGCCTGCCTTCGACTTCAGTCGGTAATCAGCAAAACCTAAAAGAAAGTGAGTAAGGAACAACAACAACGCCACCCAAAGAAGAAAACTCACAAAAACGAACAAAAAAAAAATTTTCAAAGTTTCGGGCAAAGTTGAGGGCCTCGAAACGAGCATCGGAAAAACATTGGAATGGCTCGTTACCGACAACAAATCCAGCCTTTTATGCGATATTTTTCCGACAGTCACGGAAAACCGGTCCCAATAACCTTATACCCTACCCCAGGGTATTAGCAGAAACCCCTCAAAACCCCTACGAGCAAAACCTAAAAACCTAAGACTTAGCGAGTGCGATCGGATTACGTTAATTTTATCGCTACAACACACTATTTCAGTCTCAACGCAATTTCTGAGCTATCTCTCCCAAAACCCCACAAAACGGCATTTTTACACATCACGTGTATAACCCTATTCTTAAAGCCCGGGAGAGTGTGACGTCCGCAGCGCTACGACAATAGCGAGCGACCAATGCGACTTAAGTAATCGCAAAACTTCGGAATGCAATTGTGGTCGCTACAAAGGTCATACGAGGATCGCGTGACCTTATCTGCAGTCGCCCGATCACGGGCTATGTGACTGCATAATCACGTCACGCTTAGTCAGCGGACTAAGCCCGCTTCCTAGTTTTCTCCTATATAAACCTTAGTGTTAGCTCCCAAATAACCATCACTTGTTTTACAGAACATTCTTCGCTCGACCTTACAATACGTGCTAGTTGTTTCTTCGCATTCAGACTAGCGAAAAGATTCATCGCACTAGCGGAGACCGCTTGGTCGATAGTAAGAGCCATTATGTTAGGTAGGCTGTTGACTTCTTGATAATGGTTCATACCCTCCAGGGTGTGGCAGTACTGAAGACCTATTTTTTGTGCCCGCCTTATCATATCACGGCGAAGTGAGAGCAGTGGCTCTACCAAGACTGTAACCATGTTTGCATTTTCTTTTGCCTCAAGAAAGGCGGGTATCAGGAATAATAGAGACTTGCCAGAACCAGTCGGCTGGATGCAGAGTAAGTTTGACTTTCGCATGTATGCGAGTGAGCAGATATGTGCTTGTTCAGGTGATCGAAAAGCAGCTTTTGGTTGCTGCAATACTTGTCTCAGGCCCTGCAAGCATTGAATGACAACCGGGGCGGGAGCAGAGATTGGTGTCGTACGGAAGGAAAGCCGGTAAGACATGGGCTTACTAGTAGTGACACACTGTCTGTCTTCATAACGCAAAGCAGAAGACGTTGTAGGATGCTTCTCCTCTTTGTGTGAGACTTGAGAGCAAGGGCAATTACTCTACTATCCTCCTCAGAGTTACTACTAGGAGCATTAAGCTCCAAGCTTACGTCAATCTCTAGTAAGTCTTGCCAAAGCTTAGAGACGACTAAGGACTGCGTTAACAGATTGGAGGATCCGACTCCAGGCATTTCATCTGTTCTTCCGTAGACTATTGTTGCAGTCCTTCTTGTGTGTCCAGCTTGTAAGTCGAAAGCTGTGTTTTCATCGTCATACGCGGTCCCGTGCAAAAACCGTTCCTTAAGGTACATAGCTATATCATGATATGTAGACAATGTTATGATACGCTAAGGGACTTAGACGTATCAAACGAAAGTGGAAGTTTTAAGAACTTATACACTAGGAAATAGGAGAATAGAACTTGTCATATTAGTAGTTCCTATTCTAATATTTATATAATTATTGTTACTATTATTAGCAACAATGTGACTGCTCATTTCCCTTTAGAAAGTGTGACGTCGGCAACGCTACGGCCAATAGCGAGTGAGCAAAGTCGGAAAACGCCGACATTAAGTAACCGCCGAAATTTGCGGAGCAATTGTGGTCGCTACAAAGGTCATACGAGGATCGCGTATTCTTATTTGCAGTCGCGTAATTACGGGCTACATGAATACAATACTTAGAGTATACTTAGTCAGCGGAATAGGCCCCCTCACTCGTTTTTCTCTACTTAAACCTAAGCCCAATAACCATCATTATTTTCCAGAACATTCCTAGCTCGAACTTACAGAAAAGTTATGACATAACTGTAAGAGCTGCATGTCGAGAAGAAATACGGCCGCGAAGCAAGAATTGCAATTCGGGAAACGTTTTGTCCTAAGAACAAGATTCCACATAGTGTGAAAATAATGAAGTATTTCAGAAATGCATACAAAAGCATGCAAAGACACGTGTGCAGTATACAAGAGTCGAGATGCAGGATCAACAGAAACAGGATAGTAGTGCTCAGTGGTGCTCAGTAGCACTGGCTAGTACGGGCTATGGCCAGTAGCATAGCATAGCAGTAGCATAGCAGTGTCGCGCCTAAAGGGTTGTAGGCGCGGTACCGGGGTTATAGGGTTTTAGTCTTGGGCAACGAAAACAAAGAATAATCGATATCTCGACAACCAGACCAGCTACAGCCTTCGTTTCTGTTCCATAAATCATGCACGAGGCCATTGCACCTTGTGTGCTGAGTATGGCTGGTGTAAGCTGGCAGGGGAAGAAATAATTAATTATCATAAATGTGAACACAGCCAAGAATTATTATTAATATTATTATAATTACACAAAATAATACAAAATAATACAAAATAACTACGCCTAATACAAAATAACTACGCCTAGCAGAATGCGAATAAATTACGAAAAAAACAAAGAAAACAACCACAAAGCAATAGGCATAGGCATTGGCGTTGTATTGGCGTTCTGTGTGCTATTCTCTGTCCGGATGACCTGACGATCGCTAGCCCTCACTTAGTTATATTGTGAGCGACCGCAACGTCGCTAAACTACGAACAGAGGGCTGTACGACAGCCCGGAGCCTCGCTAGATTAGTTATGGAATAAAATCTTATTCTAGCTAATAATAAACCCTAGACTTGATGTAGGCACTGGCCACTGACAGTTAGTTAGTTGAACAACAAAATCAGTTATTCTAGTTAGTAACAATTATTGTCGCAACCCAGAAGGCGCGGTACTGTAGTCTTGTCTGAGTACCGCGCCAGTATCCACTAGAGCCCCTAGAGCCCCCACACATACGTAGCAGTGTGTTACTCTCAGCTACGGGTACCGCGCCACTACCCACCTGGGCCCCCGCAAAGCTATTCGCCATAGATTGTTACGAGTCTTAGTCCTAGGGTACCTCGCCACTGCCCACACAGTGCCCCCACAGAGGTTTAGTCGTAGTCTTAGTCTTAGTTCTAGTCCTAGAATAACAACAAACGAGGCGACAGAGCGATGCAAACAGCTGAGCGAAACAACTTCGTTTTCCTGCGAGATGGACAGACAACAACCCGTCGTCAGAGAAGTTGCAAATAAAAAGGAATGAGATTCTCGGCTGGATCCTCGGGTGAAGGGGAGGTGGGCAGGCAAGCAGGCGAGTAAATGCCACAGAAAACAGAGAAAGCAGGCCAATTGATGGAAAACACACATGACGCATGCACAGTAGGGCAACAGGAAATAAACAAAGTAAAAACAGAAGCGAAACTGCAGCATTCGTAAAAGCCGACAACGAATTTCAACGTAAGGCACATACTGCGTATACCCTAAGACTTACCTTAGCTCCCCGAGTCAAAGAACAGCCTACGAGTATTTCACGCAATGCAAAACAAAACAGAAAGCAAAGTGGGTAATTGGATTGTATGCGATACCGAGGGAGTTCCGAAACAGTAAAAGACACTGTTTTGTATGGGCTTTTGTGAAAAAAACCATAAGCAGTTTTCTGGGCGATTAAGTAATCGCAATTCTCGCCTAAGACAAAATACAGCACTGCCAACGGTTGAGAAGGCTCGCGAAGGCACGCGCTTGCAAATTAATTTACAGGCGTATCAAGCTAGCGATTCGGACGATTCATTTGTTGCGCCTAAGTACGGCCTGCGTGTAAGACGATGTAGCCATGCGACGTTTGATATAAGGATCTGCTTCGTAATTGTGTGTACAATGAATGGAGTGGAAGTTTAACACCGGCTTCTTGACGGAGTTACAGCGCTTCAAACATTTTCATTCGATTACGAAAGCGGGGTCTCGAGTATAGCATTGGTAGCGCACCTACAGGGCTGTAGGCGCGGTACCCAGTCCAAGGCATAACCCTACGCAAGTAGTAAGGAACACGGCAAGACAAAACAACAAGTATATAGGCATGTAGAATAGAACAACAGAAGAGTTTTGAAAGAAGAGACAGATGGTTTTATATATACTTTCGTAAAAGACAATTGAATTACTATACTAACTAATGGCTATGGCTTGTACCAAGGCATGTGCTATAACGCTGTATATGGGATATGCAGTGCAACCAGCACATACAACGTATACAATGTATGCAACGTATGCAAGACGCTGCTATACTACAAAAAGAGAACTAGGTTAGTGTGAAAGGTTACCATTTCTGTCTTTGGGAAAAGGCGTGCTGTTCTTGGGATACGGTTTGGTGAATGGTTAGTTAGTTTGTTAGTTTGTGTGTAATCTTAGTTTGTTAGTTTGTGTGTAATCTCAACAATGACAGCTCAAGCGAACAAAACAGTAACGAACAAGACAACTAGCAGACTCGCGAAAATGTTTATTGCTACGGAGAAACAAACACACAGAAAGGAAGGACACGACGAAGGCAAAGGTGGAATGCAAGGTTGTGAACGATACAGCATTCGCGACACGTGTGCAGTATACAAGAGTCGAGATGCAGGATCAACAGAAACAGGATAGTAGTGCTCAGTGGTGCAGGATAGTAGTGCTCAGTGGTGCTCAGTAGCACTGGCTAGTACGGGCTATGGCCAGTAGCATAGCATAGCAGTAGCATAGCAGTGTCGCGCCTAAAGGGTTGTAGGCGCGGTACCGGGGTTATAGGGTTTTAGTCTTGGGCAACGAAAACAAAGAATAATCGATATCTCGACAACCAGACCAGCTACAGCCTTCGTTTCTGTTCCATAAATCATGCACGAGGCCATTGCACCTTGTGTGCTGAGTATGGCTGGTGTAAGCTGGCAGGGGAAGAAATAATTAATTATCATAAATGTGAACACAGCCAAGAATTATTATTAATATTATTATTAATATTATTATTAATATTATTATAATTATACAAAATAATACAAAATAATACAAAATAACTACGCCTATAAATTACGAAAAAAACAAAGAAAACAACCACAAAGCAATAGGCATAGGCATTGGCGTTGTATTGGCGTTCTGTGTGCTATTCTCTGTCCGGATGACCTGACGATCGCTAGCCCTCACTTAGTTATATTGTGAGCGACCGCAACGTCGCTAAACTACGAACAGAGGGCTGTACGACAGCCCGGAGCCTCGCTAGATTAGTATGGAATAAATCTTATTCTAGCTAATATAAACCCTAGACTTGATGTAGGCACTGGCCACTGACAGTTAGTTAGTTGAACACAAAATCAGTTATTCTAGTTAGTAACAATTATTGTCGCAACCCAGAAGGCGCGGTACTGTAGTCTTGTCTGAGTACCGCGCCAGTATCCACTAGAGCCCCTAGAGCCCCACACATACGTAGCAGTGTGTTACTCTCAGCTACGGGTACCGCGCCACTACCCACCTGGGCCCCCGCAAGCTATTCGCCATAGATTGTTACGAGTCTTAGTCCTAGGGTACCTCGCCACTGCCCACACAGTGCCCCCACAGAGGTTTAGTCGTAGTCTTAGTCTTAGTTCTAGTCCTAGAATAACAACAAACGAGGCGACAGAGCGATGCAAACAGCTGAGCGAAACAACTTTCGTTTCCTGCGAGATGGACAGACAACAACCCGTCGTCAGAGAAGTTGCAAATAAAAAGGAATGAGATTCTCGGCTGGATCCTCGGGTGAAGGGGAGGGTGGGCAGGCAAGCAGGCGAGTAAATGCCACAGAAAAACAGAGAAAGCAGGCCAATTGATGGAAAAACAACACATGACGCATGCACAGTAGGGCAACAGGAAATAAACAAAGTAAAAAACAGAAGCGAAACTGCAGCATTCGTAAAAGCCGACAACGAATTTCAACGTAAGGCACATACTGCGTATACCCTAAGACTTACCTTAGCTCCCCGAGTCAAAGAAACAGCCTACGAGTATTTCACGCAATGCAAAACAAAACAGAAAGCAAAGTGGGTAATTGGATTGTATGCGATACCGAGGGAGTTCCGAAACAGTAAAAGACACTGTTTTGTATGGGCTTTTGTGAAAAAAACCATAAGCAGTTTTCTGGGCGATTAAGTAATCGCAATTCTCGCCTAAGACAAAATACAGCACTGCCAACGGTTGAGAAGGCTCGCGAAGGCACGCGCTTGCAAATTAATTTACAGGCGTATCAAGCTAGCGATTCGGACGATTCATTTGTGCGCCTAAGTACGGCCTGCGTGTAAGACGATGTAGCCATGCGACGTTTGATATAAGGATCTGCTTCGTAATTGTGTGTACAATGAATGGAGTGGAAGTTTAACACCGGCTTCTTGACGGAGTTACAGCGCTTCAAACATTTTCATTCGATTACGAAAGCGGGGTCTCGAGTATAGCATTGGTAGCGCACCTACAGGGCTGTAGGCGCGGTACCCAGTCCAAGGCATAACCCTACGCAAGTAGTAAGGAACACGGCAAGACAAAACAACAAGTATATAGGCATGTAGAATAGAACAACAGAAGAGTTTTGAAAGAAGAGACAGATGGTTTTATATATACTTTCGTAAAAGACAATTGAATTACTATACTAACTAATGGCTATGGCTTGTACCAAGGCATGTGCTATAACGCTGTATATGGGATATGCAGTGCAACCAGCACATACAACGTATACAATGTATGCAACGTATGCAAGACGCTGCTATACTACAAAAGAGAACTAGGTTAGTGTGAAAGGTTACCATTTCTGTCTTTGGGAAAAGGCGTGCTGTTCTTGGGATACGGTTTGGTGAATGGTTAGTTAGTTTGTTAGTTTGTGTGTAATCTCAACAATGACAGCTCAAGCGAACAAAACAGTAACGAACAAGACAACATAGGGAGTGTACTGCGGAGTGCAACGTAGCAGACTCGCGAAAATGTTATTGCTACGGAGAAACAAAACACACAGAAAGGAAGGACACGACGAAGGCAAAGGTGGAATGCAAGGTTGTGAACGATACAGCATTCGCGACACGTGTGCAGTATACAAGAGTCGAGATGCAGGATCAACAGAAACAGGATAGTAGTGCTCAGTGGTGCTCAGTAGCACTGGCTATACGGGCTATGGCCAGTAGCATAGCATAGCAGTAGCATAGCAGTGTCGCGCCTAAAGGGTTGTAGGCGCGGTACCGGGGTTATAGGGTTTTAGCTTGGGCAACGAAACAAAGAATAATCGATATCTCGACAACCAGACCAGCTACAGCCTTCGTTTCTGTTCCATAAATCATGCACGAGGCCATTGCACCTTGTGTGCTGAGTATGGCTGGTGTAAGCTGGCAGGGAAGAAATAATTAATTATCATAAATGTGAACACAGCCAAGAATTATTATTAATATTATTATTAATATTATTATTAATACAAAATAATACAAAATAACTACGCCTAATACAAAATAACTACGCCTAGCAGAATGCGAATAAATTACGAAAAAAACAAAGAAAACAACCACAAAGCAATAGGCATAGGCATTGGCGTTGTATTGGCGTTCTGTGTGCTATTCTCTGTCCGGATGACCTGACGATCGCTAGCCCTCACTTAGTTATATTGTGAGCGACCGCAACGTCGCTAAACTACGAACAGAGGGCTGTACGACAGCCCGGAGCCTCGCTAGATTAGTTATGGAATAAATCTTATTCTAGCTAATAATAAACCCTAGACTTGATGTAGGCACTGGCCACTGACAGTTAGTTAGTTGAACAACAAAATCAGTTATTCTAGTTAGTAACAATTATTGTCGCAACCCAGAAGGCGCGGTACTGTAGTCTTGTCTGAGTACCGCGCCAGTATCCACTAGAGCCCCTAGAGCCCCCACACATACGTAGCAGTGTGTTACTCTCAGCTACGGGTACCGCGCCACTACCCACCTGGGCCCCCGCAAAGCTATTCGCCATAGATTGTTACGAGTCTTAGTCCTAGGGTACCTCGCCACTGCCCACACAGTGCCCCCCACAGAGGTTTAGTCGTAGTCTTAGTCTTAGTTCTAGTCCTAGAATAACAACAAACGAGGCGACAGAGCGATGCAAACAGCTGAGCGAAACAACTTTCGTTTCCTGCGAGATGGACAGACAACAACCCGTCGTCAGAGAAGTTGCAAATAAAAAGGAATGAGATTCTCGGCTGGATCCTCGGGTGAAGGGGAGGGTGGGCAGGCAAGCAGGCGAGTAAATGCCACAGAAAAACAGAGAAAGCAGGCCAATTGATGGAAAACAACACATGACGCATGCACAGTAGGGCAACAGGAAATAAACAAAGTAAAAACAGAAGCGAAACTGCAGCATTCGTAAAAGCCGACAACGAATTTCAACGTAAGGCACATACTGCGTATACCCTAAGACTTACCTTAGCTCCCCGAGTCAAAGAACAGCCTACGAGTATTTCACGCAATGCAAAACAAACAGAAAGCAAAGTGGGTAATTGGATTGTATGCGATACCGAGGGAGTTCCGAAACAGTAAAAGACACTGTTTTGTATGGGCTTTTGTGAAAAAACCATAAGCAGTTTTCTGGGCGATTAAGTAATCGCAATTCTCGCCTAAGCAAAATACAGCACTGCCAACGGTTGAGAAGGCTCGCGAAGGCACGCGCTTGCAAATTAATTACAGGCGTATCAAGCTAGCGATTCGGACGATTCATTGTTGCGCCTAAGTACGGCCTGCGTGTAAGACGATGTAGCCATGCGACGTTTGATATAAGGATCTGCTTCGTAATTGTGTGTACAATGAATGGAGTGGAAGTTTAACACCGGCTTCTTGACGGAGTTACAGCGCTTCAAACATTTTCATTCGATTACGAAAGCGGGGTCTCGAGTATAGCATTGGTAGCGCACCTACAGGGCTGTAGGCGCGGTACCCAGTCCAAGGCATAACCCTAGCAAGTAGTAAGGAACACGTTGGTGCTCAAGTTGAATATGAGATGAAATTGATGATTATTAGTCGTGGAACTTGTCCACTATTTTTTATATATACTTTCGTAAAAGACAATTGAATTACTATACTAACTAATGGCTATGGCTTGTACCAAGGCATGTGCTATAACGCTGTATATGGGATATGCAGTGCAACCAGCACATACAATATAACGGAGTCACCAACAGTCCGGTTGGTGCTCAAGTTGATAATGTGATTAATTGATGATTATTAGTTGTGGAACTTGTCCACTATTTATGCTATTCTGCTCGTGATCACTCTTGCCTCGGAAGAGTTTAATCACCGTAGATACCGTAGCGTGCGGGGTTAACAGGCCATACTGATAAGGTATACACTAGACTAAGCCATGGTCCATGACACGTGCTGTAAGCTCCTTTGGTGATCCGTTGATTTCTGTTGGCGAAGGCTCGTCCGAGGGGGTAGGAGAGATGACTTGATCCTGTGGCTTAGTTGCCTGAGTCGTGGTAGGAGAGGCTTTGATTTCCTTGTGTGATGGTTCCTTGGGCAACGGAGCGGAGAACAGATGATCGAATCCTGGTAGCGGAGGTGTCCGGCGTCGAAGTTCCGTTATGGTTGGTTTCTCTTCTCGTCGCGCCACAGAATAAAGGACAAGTTTAATCAGATTACTATCTGCAGTATTCTGATTAGCAGCCTTTGCTGCGGGGCAATTGGCGCACTGGCAGCCATGGCCTTGAGCAGGTGCTTGAACAGCAGCTGGAGGCGCTACTTGCGCAGCTGCGACCTTAGGCTTGTCGCCACGGAAACGTGTACAAGCACTGGCGAAGTGGCCAGGTCGGCGACAGCGGAAACAGCGGCCTTCTCGCTTGAGGCGCTCGCGTTCCTGATCCGTAAGTTTACGGATACGAACTGAATCAACCATCATCGGATCGGATGCTGGTTGGGGCGGAGCAGGGGCGAAGCCAGCGGCTGACATTCCAGACCGTTGTAGAATGTCGCTAAAAAGTCCGGGAAGAGCAGAGTCCACGTTTTCCACGATCTTGGCAGCGTCCTCAAAGTGGCCAGGGTTGAGC
>NW_011627873.1:0-8945 GCF_000149845.2 Schizosaccharomyces japonicus yFS275
GATTCGTAAAATAACGTCCGACCCGTCCTAAACTGAAATTGACCACCACGCACGCATTGCATCATCGACAATGCATCGCAATTCAACGACGGCGATGTTGCTTCCTACCGAAGACGTGCTAGCTTATTAATAGATTTCGTTTTGACTTAAACTTGATTTATTTATATATACAACGACGTAATTAGAAAGCTAGTATACAGAATTAAAGATTAAATCCATGTTCTCGTCCTAAAACCCACTACAGCACGCAACACTAGATCCATTTCTCTTCCTTAGGCAAAAAACTGCTTCCATTGGAAACCGCTGCAACGGAAAACAGCGGTATAGATGTCTCAACGCTTTTTTTTCTTTTTTCTTTTTTCTATTTTTGATTTGATATTAACAAGCAACCCAGAAATACATTTTCGATTTACTTAAACAGTGCTATTACCCCCCCTTTGCAGTACACTATACTATGATTTAAGGGTTTGCTAGAATTCATAAAATTTCACTATTATAACTAAGAAAGGATGTTGTCAATTATTGCGTAATTATCATTTAACAATCGCGTTGAAACACATTAAGTTCTTCATACAGTAGTATTTAAAGCTACGCAAACTTGCGGTGCTACACCGTACACCACTAAAGAACACACACCAACGTATTGCAGTGCAATTCATAAATAAATTATAACGTGTTCCAAAGGGTCACTATTTACAATTGAGTACCTCGTTAGAATGTGTAAACGAGATAACGTGCCATACAACAGTGCTGTATTTACACATTATGATCCTAAAACGCACTACATTAAAATCGTGCGTACCATAACGCGCTTTTATGCAAAACGCTAATAAAATTTAAGGAATGAAAAGGATGCGTAAGCAAACATAAAACGCATCCTTAAGATGTGTTAAAAACGTAACACGCGTTTTTCCACCACGTTAAACATTTTACTGTCCTCTAAGCCAGAACACAAAAATAACACCGAGTACAAAGGCAATACTTAACGACACACTAACAATATAACGAGTGTTTTCGGGATCTACTATGTTAAAGTTAATAACACGCTTTGTTACACCACGCAATATATTTAAAAAAGGTATAACCAAGATTTGAACACGAGCCTTAACACAACATAACACAAAAAGACAATACCACTAGGCTATCATCGGATACGTGTGCCCAATTCAAGTAAAACTCGCGACTATATCAAAACTTGGAATCATTTTATGAATATCATGGAAAAAGAAAAGGTGTTACGAAGTTATGCGAGTTTCCAAAAAACGAGGTTTGCTTACTTTTGTTCGTATTATTGAAACTATCTAAACATTTCTTAATATTATGCAAACTGTTTTTTTGACATACCCTTTCCGAAGAAGAATGTTTAGTCACAGTATCGCTCCTGGTAGCAACATTAATTTGTATTGTTATGCTAAATCCAGTACTGTGAATAAGACTAGTATTGTGAGCAACACTTGAAGCCATGTAGAATAAATTTTATATTTATTAGTAATTCTGGGTTTCTATACATATAATTACGAGATGCAACGCGCCGCATGATAACCCGCAATTAGTAGTGGCTAAGTGTAAAGTTTATACGCTCTAGCGGCGCGCATGCGATTAAATACGATCGCCAACTTCAAACAGCGATTCTGATCGCTACAGGCATCGTACGAGGTTCGCGTGACAACAACTGCAGTCGCGTAAATTACCTCTTCGTGACTGTATAATTCACGCCACGCTTAGTCATACCATTATGACTAAGAACCGTTTCTTCAGTATAAATACCTTAGCCTTAGTCTGAAATGATCATCACTTGTTTTTCAGAACATTCTCGTTCAACTTTACACATAATGCAGTGCAGTGCAACGTAAGTCAGCACTTGCGAACACCCTTGACTAAGAGTACGGGTCGGACGCCTATTAATTTTAGTTCACTATTATCAGTTTTTTATTAAGACTGCAGTTAAATATGTCTAAGTTGGCGATCGTATTTAACCGCTTGTGCGCCGCTAGAGCGTATAAACTTTACAGAGCGATTAAGGGAACAATGACGACAGTCGTAAGAGAAAAAAGATTCATCTTCTCGATATAAGAAGGAAGTAAAAAGGTAAGTGATTTACCAGACCAGGTTGCAGTAACGTAAAGCAAAGACAGTCGACGATCCATGTAACGCCTTAAGCTCACAAAAGTGTGCACGTGACCAGGGCCTGAACCTGGACACCACACCGAGAGCGCCAGCGTTGTGCTAGGCCACGCAGCAACACGCTACGAAAGCCTGCGGTCTTTGACCGCACCCACGCAACGCGCGTTAATTAATTAGCACGCACCGCGACGAGTTTGTTTGTTATGATACGCTAAGGGACTTAGACGTATCAAACGAAAGTATAAGTTTTAAGAACTTATACACTAAACAGTAGGAGAATAGAACTTGTTTTATTAGTAGTTTCTATTCTAATATTTATACTAATTATTGTTGCTATTATTAGCAACAATGTGACTGGTCATTCCCTTTTTGGAAAGGGTATGACAGAAGTGCAAGAATTGCAAATTCGGAAAGGGTATGACCGAAAAACATTTTTGTACATCGTCTGAAAACGACTAAGTTTTTCGGAAATGCATACGAAAGTATGCAAAGTGCGTTTTCTAGAAACGCGAATAACTCCTTACGAAGTCATCCTAGAGACTTCGTAACATTGTTTACATTTACGCGTCGCCCTAGAATCGTATAATTAGGTAGATAATTATTGAATAAAACTTATCTCAGCTATGTAGGCCTTGTCCCGTAGGTATAGTTAAGATTCCTTTTATTCAATAACTATCTACCTATTTATACAATTCTAGGACGACGCGTAAGTGTAAACAAACGCGTCGCGGTGCGCGTTATTAATTAACGCGCGTTGCGTGGGTGCGGTCAGAGACCGCAGGCTTTCGTAGCGTAGTGCTGCGTGGCCTAGCACAACGCTGGAGCTCTCGGTGTGGTGTCCAGGTTCAGGCCCTGGTCACGTGCACACTTTTGTGAGCTTAAGGCGTTACACCTTCTCACCTCCAGAAGAGAGCACACCCTCCGGCACCTCCCCACCTAGTGCCTTTACTTTTCGCCAGTACGTCCGGATGACGTCTGGCACAATGTGGTCGGCGGGCTCCCAGACGTCGTCTTCTTCGGTATAGCCCGACCACCGGACCAAGTACGACCACTTCCCATAGTGGTTCGCGTGTGCCAGGAGTTCTTCGACGTCGTATTCGACGTCAATGGATCCGTCTGGATTGTACGCTTCAGGAGGAAGCGTACCATGGAAGTTTTAAGGCGCTCGATGTTGTACACCGGGTGAGCCTTCGATCGGGGGCAATTGGAGCTTTGCGACGTTCCCCCGTCTCTTCAGAATTTTAAATGGGCCGTCCCAGCGGCGACCCATCTTCGTGCCCATGTTTTTTATACGTTTTACTAACGCGAATCGTCCAGGAATTAGATCTTCGTCCGGCTCCCTCCGGTGCTTGTTCCCTTCCCTCTCCTGGTGCTCCTGGGCCCGCTGCATTGAGTCGCGGGCCCTGCAGATAGTGTCGTTCAGGCTCGAGAGGTATTCCTCTGCAGCTGGCTCGTCACTAACTGCATGGCGGGCGATCCCAGTGGGAGTAAAGCCATAATTGGCTTGGAAGGGAGTTGTGCCAATTGATGAGTGAACGCTGTCATTGTACGCGTACTCTACGAGAGGGAGCAGGGATTCCCATCTGCTCGGGTCGCGCCAGGCAAGCGTCCTGAGCATCTGCTTGACAGTCCGGATGGTTCTCTCGGACTGTCCGTCGGTCTGTGGATGTGCGGCCGTCGACATCTTGAGCTTCGTGCCCAAGCTTTTGTGTACCGCCTTCCAGAAACGGGCCTTGAACCTCGGATCTCGGTCTGAGGTGATTGTTCAGGCAGCCCGTGCAGCCTAAAGACGTTGCGGACAAACAGGTCCGCCGTTTCTGTTGCTGAGATGGTCTGTCGGCACGGTGCCAACACGACCATCTTCGTGAGTCGATCTACGACCACGAGAACAGCGTTGTTGCCCTCGGCGTCCGTCGCCGTCATGGGCCCGAAGAAGTCCATGGCGATTCTTGCCATGGGCGAGTGGGAATGCTCATGGGTTGCATCAACCCTTGAGCTGGTCCAGAAGTACCTTTGGAGAGCTGGCAATCGTGGCACTCTTTAACGAACTTCTGGACATCGCGATACATCCGGGGCCAGTAGAACACGCGGGCCAGTTTCGCATAGGTTCTGTCGACTCCCGGATGGCCTGCTATCGGTGTACTGTGATGGTCGAACAGCAGTTTCTGCTTTGTAGACCCAGCACTGACGCATAATCGCCAAGGCAATTGGTGATTATTGCGATAATAGAGAAGACCGTCTCGAATCATGAAGCGGTCGTTCTCGCCAGGCGTCTCGTTTTCCCGCTGGGAATTCTGCAATAGCTCCCAGCGCTCCTTCCACTCTGCTTCTTCCGGATAAGAAGCTCGTAATAAAATTTTTTCTTCCTCATCTGTAATAGGGCAAATAGATTTCATTACTATTCGAGAAAGTGCGTCGGCGACGGGATTGTCAGCACCAGGTGTGTAGCTAATTAGAATAGGAAATTGATCCAGTTTTTCCCTCCAACGAGCCAAACGACCTTCGACGTGTTTCTGATTCATGAAATCCTGTAATGACTTGTGATCGGTGTGCACCACAAAGTCTTGTGCCATGAGGAATGGCCGCCATTTCGTAACCGCGTGGACGATTGCAAGCAGCTCTTTCTCCCGGACCGAGTAATTGAACTCATGTTTGTTCAATTTCTTGGATTCGTACGCACATGGATGCCCGTCTTGCATCAGCACGGCGCCGATCGCCTTCGCGTTTTCGCTCGCGTCGGTGAAGAGCTCAAACTTGCCATTGGGATCGGGGATTTTGAGGCAAGGAGCGGACGTAAGCGCTCGTTTTACTGCCTGAAACTCCTTTTCACAGGTCTCATCCCAATCCACCGGCCTGGTGTTTCGATTGGACTTCGAGGATCCGGACCTCGACGTTAAAGTCGCAACCATTGAAGAGTAGTTTTTAATAAATCTTTTATAAAAGTTACTCATACCTAAGAAACGTTGTAATTCTTGTACTGTCGACGGCCTGGGGAATTGTTTGACCTTGTTGACTAGACTTTCGTCGGTCTGAATTTCCCCTCCGCCAACCACATACCCCAGGAAGTTAACGCGCTTCCTGAGGAAATCACATTTCTTTGGGCTCGCGAAGAGCCTTGCGTTTCTTAAACGCCTGAAGACTTCGTCCAAAAGCTTCAGGTGTTCGTCTTCCGTCTCTGAAAAGACGAGAATGTCGTCGAGATAGACGACAACGCCTTTGTTGAGGAGGTCGCGGAAGACGTTGTTCATGATCGACTGGAAGGTCGCAGGGGCATTGGTTAGCCCAAACGGCATTACCTTCCACTGGTAATGGCCGAACTGCGAGCTGAAAGCCGTCTTGAACTTGTCCTCAGGCTTCACTGGGATCTGGTGATAACTGAGGCCAAATCGAGTTTGCTGAAGACTCGCGCGCGGTATACGCGGTCCAGCAACTCGTCAATTAAGGGCAAGGGATACTTGTTCTTAATTGTTTGTTCGTTCAGGCCCCGGTAGTCTATGCACATGCGTAGACTACCATCCTTTTTCCTGACGAACAGCACCGGGGCGCCATACGGCGATGTGGACGGTTCAATGCGCCCCGATGCAATTAACTCGTTCAGCTGTCGGTCCATTTCTTGGATCTCTGGGGCCGACAGTCTGTAACGAGGCCTGTGGACTGGCCGTGACCCCGGTTTCAGCGGGATGTCATGGCTAGGAACCGCGAACTCCTTCGGGACGTCTGGTAATTTCAAAGGTAAGACGTCCTTATCTTTTTTAATGTTGCTAACAGGTTCGGATTCCCGTCCGCTAGGTCTTCCAGGTGTTTCTCCTTGTCGTCGGCGACTTTGATCGACAGGAGGAACACCTCTTCCACGTCTTCTGGCTGCGCCAGTTGCCTTGTCGTAGCTCTTTTCGACAGGCACTGGATTCTCACTGGCGCAGCCCGCACTTCTGCTTCGCTGGGTGTTACCGTTGGCACCCAGCTATTCCCAATTCGGGCCCTGCCGTCCCCTAGCTGGACGGTTCTTCCTCCCCCTCTGTCTGCCCAGGATGAGGTCGGGGCCCGAGTCTTGGCTGACGACGTAGAAGCATTGTTTTGTTTCTACGTCGCCGACTCGCAATGCGAGCGGAGGGGTCTGTTCATCGAGCAGCAACTCCTGCTCCGTTTCCATTGCGAGTGCCACGGGTACTGCCTTGGTTTTGGTGACCGGCAGCCCGTGTCTTTTGACAAAGCTGCGTGACACGACGTAAGTCGCGCAGCCGGAATCCAGCAGAGCTTGGCCTTTGTGGCCGACCAGCTGGCAGTTGACCTGCGGCGGTGAACACACTGCCGGAGGGACTATTGTCAGCTGGCGACAAATAACTGGTAAGTCTGATGATGCATCGACGAAGGCCTCATCGTCTGCATCGGAACAAGAATCCTCGGAGCTGTCCTGTGCGTCCGTTGACGCATCTTCAGGTTCGAATTCGCCTCCTGCGTCTTCGAAATTGTCTTCTGAGTCCTCGTTGTTGTCTGAGGACTCTTGCTCGTCGGACGAGCTGTCCTGCTCGAAGTCGCTGTCCGCGTCTTCGAAGTCTTCTTCGCTTTCTTCGCCCTCTGCGAAGTCAGACTCGTCTTCTGAGGACTCGTCGTCCTCCTCCCAGTCGGAATCGCTGGTTTCTGTTGGAGAGTCCACCTCTTGGGACTCAATCCCTGCAGCTGAGACGCTGCCTTCGTCCTCGCTGGACGGTTCTTCCTCCTCCTCTGTCTCCTCTGGTTGTCTCTCCTCCTCCTCGCTGTCCGAATAGGTTCGTAACTTATTCATTACTAATCCTACTAGGGCATCGAGCTGGTCCTGAGACATCCCCGTCTTGGCAGCTGGGTTTTCTGCCGCAGTTGGAGCTGCAGGACTCAGCTGCATTGCCTTGACGCGGCGTTTTGGCTTGCCGCGTCGCTTCGCTTTTGCCTTCTGCTTCTTTGCAGGGCAGTCCGCTGCTCGATGGCCGGGCTTTTGACAATTCAAGCAGCGGCCAGAGCGAAAAATGCGGACTAGCTCGTCATCGCTCAAGTCTCTGAGCGCGGCGAGCCGGAGGCGAAGGGCGTCCACTTGCATTGGATCATCGAATCCAATGCTGGCGGGAGCGGGAGTGGAGGGCGCGCTGTGGGCACTGCGTTCGACGGAAAGGTCCTCATCGTCGTCGCCCTCAGCGCTAATAATCCTCAGCATGTCGCTGAGTGTCTTGGGCTTGCGGATGTCGAGCTCCTTGCGAATGCGTCGCTTGACGCCTTCGTGGAGGACATCCATAACCGCCCATTCGGGGAGGCCGAGCGTCGCCTGATACTGGTTCACCTTGTCCACGAACTCGTGGACCGAACCAGTCTGGCGGAGGCGGTAAAACTGGCGTCGATGCTTGTCCAAAGCATCGGTAGGGATGAACGCATCCCGCAAATACGCCTTGAAGGCTTCCCAAGAAACCTTCCCGTCTTCGAGCTGGCTGAACAGTGTTGTGTCCAGCTCGCATCTCGACGCGGCCTCTCCTGTCAGATTGTGGAAGGCCATCCAGGCCTTCCTCTTAGCAGAGGTCTTGTGCCAGCGGAAGAATCGCTCAAGACCTTTGATCCACTCCGTGAAGACGCGCAGATCGCGTTGTCCTCTGTACGGAGCGGGCTTGGAAACCCAAGACGAGGTTTCCTTGTCCTTATCCTTCTCTTTCTTTGTTAGAGCGAGAAGGATTTCTCCCAGACGTTGAATCTCTGGGAAAGTAGCAGCGTTTTCCTGCTCAACGCTTTCCATTTAGATCGTAGAAAATAAAAAACGAAAAACTTTCCACGACAAGATAAGAACTCTTCTATTGGATCAGAAGAGCCTCGCAACCAAATGTAGGCCTTGTCCCGTAGGTATAGTTAAGATTCCTTTTATTCAATAACTATCTACCTATTTATACAATTCTAGGACGACGCGTAAGTGTAAACAAACGCGTCGCGGTGCGCGTTAATTAACTAACGCGCGTTGCGTGGGTGCGGTCAGAGACCGCAGGCTTTCGTAGCGTAGTGCTGCGTGGCCTAGCACAACGCTGGAGCTCTCGGTGTGGTGTCCAGGTTCAGGCCCTGGTCACGTGCACACTTTTGTGAGCTTAAGGCGTTACAAGCTATACCTACGGGACAGGTCCTACAGTGCTTGTACACGACCAACAAGCGAAGAGTGTAAGGCCGAGTCAAGGATGTTCTGTAAAACTAATGATGGTTAATTGGGAGCTAACACTAAGGTTTATATAGGAGAAAACTAGGAGGCGGGCTTAGTCCGCTGACTAAGCGTGACGTGATTATGCAGTCACATAGTCCGTGATCGGGCGACTGCAGATATGGTCACGCGATCCTCGTATGACCTTTGTAGCGACCACAATTGCATTCCGAAGTTTTGCGATTACTTAAGACGCATTGGTCGCTCGCTATTGGTCGTAGCGCTGCTGACGTCACAAAGAGTATCCAGTAGCCTCAGACAGATGATGTTTACCCCGGAAGTGGTTGTATGGAGTTCCCTTAGAACCACAAAGATAGTTCTTGCACTTCAAGCATTCGTATGCGTTAAGACATACGGGTAGACCAGCAACTACCTCATAGATTACTTTGCGAAGACCAATGAGACTTAAGACTATCCAAACGCAAGAAACGAATGTTCTCCAAAGTAAGATGTAAGTCTTTAGACATCTCAAGCTTATGCTTTTTCAGATGGCTCGCAAGTTTTTCCATGGGAATAATTGACGAGCAAGTATTGCAAATGAGCAAAGGACCTTGAATAAGCTTAAGGCCAAGGGAAGACAGTTCCAAGGCCAAAGGTCCTACCTCGTCGTTACCAACGTCAG
>NW_011627874.1:0-7930 GCF_000149845.2 Schizosaccharomyces japonicus yFS275
ATGAAAGAGCGGAATTCAATCATAATACAACACCTAACGCAGCAACAGGAAAACCCCATACTTCATTGAACATGGACGCGAAGCAGTGGTATCTGACATTGATGAATTAAAAGCGGAATATCAAAAGGTTCCGTCAATTACCGAGATCGCAAAAATAAATGACGAAATTCGGGAATGCCTACGAAAGGCAAACGAAAAATCAAAATTCTATTATGATCAGAAAGCACAAGAAGCGCCTAACTTCAAAATTGGTGACTTAGTTTTACTAAAAGAAAGGATTCAACGCGTATTGGCCAACAACAGGAAAACTAGATATGTGCCATACGCAGGACCATTTAAGATCGTTGGGAAAAGTGGAGATCTATATTACCGTTTGGACTTGAAAGAAATGAACAGACAACACTTCTGGACCAATTCCACGTGTCCCAACTCGAAAAATACAATGCCAGAGAACCACCAATTGTTGCGAAAGACGATTATCAAATTACTAGCATTGCGGCTATCTTAAATCACAGGGTTAACGGAAATGAATTATGGGTATACTGCGTCTACACAAAGCCATACAACGACGAAGTGACAGGTGAGCCCCAATTCGAAACTCGCAAAGATTGGTTACTCGCTCAAAGAGTAAAACACTTGGCAATTGCAGAATTAAGATTTTATTGTCAACGTCATAAGATTTCTAAGGCATCTTACCCGAGATATGAAAACCCAAGAACTGCAAAGCGACGCTCTTCTAAGAAGAATTGAAGCGCGCCGCAAAATCTATTAAGATTGAGTCAATCTTGGAGGAGGAATGTCAGAGACAATACTCCAGATGCCTAATTGATAACTCCGGTCTAGATACCTATTTGCCACTGTCAACAGTATAAAAGGCCCGAAGTAACACTCAGATAGCTGTCGAACAATAAACTGATCAATACTTATTCACCTATAACGTTCTTAAACTAAATCCTTCTTTTCAAAACCATAAACGATCAGTCCAACTGCCGAGCAACCTTTCGACTCCAACCTAAATCGGAGACCTCCGTTGGCAACACAAGAGGGTGTTTGTGGCCTAGTTGTAAATCTGAACTTTCGTGTGGTCTGTGGTCTGTTCGAGTCCTGGAGTGAACTACCTTGACGGGGTCTACTGCTTATCGAACCTGAGTAGGAGGACGGTCACCAATCAGGTTCCCTATAGGAGTATGTGCAAAGGCTTCGGTACTAAACGAACACTGTGATTTAAGCAGGTCCAGGGCCAATAGTTAGTGCCCAAAGTCGGAAAGTGTTGACGATTCAGTAATCGTAGAACTTCGGAAGCAGTTGTGGTCTCTACCAAGGTGCTAAAAAGGATCACGTGACCTCATCTGCCAGTCGCCTGATCACGAGCTACGTGACTGCTTAGTCAGCAGACTAAGCCCGCTTCTTAGTTTTCTCCTATATAAACCTTCGTGTTAGCTCCCTAATAGGCATCATTTGTTTTCAGAACATCCTTGACTCGACCTTACAAACTTAAACTCGCCGATCGGCAGCTGATCAACAAATTGATCGCCCGATCAGACCCTCTCGTAGGGCGCCGGCTTATGGCCACGACCTTCGAAACGTTCGAGGCCGCGGCCCGCGCTGCCCTTCCCTCGGCGACCCCTCGGTCGTCCCGATGGACCCGTACTACCGGTACCCAGGGTCCTTGGCTTATTCCCCCGCACCACGTGCGCCTGAGATCGACGATCCCATGCACGTGGATGCTTCGCGCATTCGCTCAGCGGCACCTCCGTCCAATGAGGTGCGCTGCTTCCGTTGCCAACGCCTGGGTCATCTGGCGTCGCAATGCAACTACCCCCGCAGACGTCCGCGTCTCCGTGCCAACCAAATTTTATTCGACGAATATGGTAACGAATATTACGAATATGGAAACGTCGAACAAAACACGGATTCAGACGAAGAAGTTGCAGAGCAGCAACAGGAAGTAGATAGTGAATATAATGTTATTAACAATTACGCGAAGGGACAAAAGGTAAACAAGGGAAATGTTATTACTACGAAAGGACGACCTCAGTCGAGGTCATAAAATAAAACTGTTGTTGCATCAAAAAAAACAACAGTCGGGCAATTTATGGTGCGTCAGCTCACCGAACTAGAACAGGCGGAGAAAATCCAACCGTCGTCGTCACCATACGGCGCGCCCGTCCTGTTCGTTCGAAACAAAGACGGGTCCCTACGGATGTGCATTGATTACAGAGGACTCAATGACCAGACCGTGAAGGACCGATACCCACTGCCCCTAGTGGATGAGCTGCTGGATCGTATCTACGACGCTAGATACTTCAGTAAGCTAGACTTGATCTCAGGGTACCATCAGATTCGGATCTGCCCCGAGGACGTCTACAAGACGGCGTTCAGGACAAGGTACGGGCACTACAGTTCACAGTGATGCCCTTCGGCCTGACGAACGTGCCGGCCACCTTCCAGCGTCTGATGAACCGAGTGTTCAAGGACCTCCTGGACGAGTGTGTGATCGTCTACCTAGACGATATCCTGGTGTTCTCCAAGACCCGGGAGGAACATCTCCGACACCTGGAGGAGGTGTTCAAGCGCCTTCGGGAAGAGCAGCTATACGCCAGCCCGAAGAAGTGCGAGTTCATGAAGCCGGAGGTCAACTTCCTAGGCTTCATCGTCGGAGGAGGGGTCCTGAAGACAGACCCCCGACTTGTCAAGGCCGTGAAAGAGTTCCCAAGGCCAGTATCGGTGAGGGACCTGCAGCGGTTCCTGGGGATGTGCAACTTCTACAAGAAGTTCATCCAGGACTACTCGAAGAGGGTAGCAACCTTGACATCCAGGGCGGGATCCTCCAAGGCGAACAGAAACTCCCGACCAGTGCGCTGGGATGAGCAAGCTGAGAAGGAGTTCAAGGATGCCAAGCAGGCGTTGACTAGCGCACCCTGCCTGAAGATACCGGATCCGAACGGCAAGTTCGAGGTATACACAGACGCTAGTGAGGATGCCAAGGCTGTAGGAGCAGTGCTGATGCAAGACGGCACCCTTGTGCGTATGAGTCGAAGAAGCTCAATGTCCATGAGCTGAACTACTCAGTGTACGATAAGGAGTTGGTAGCGCTAATGCACGCCTTAGGCAAGTGGAGGCCATTCCTCCTGAATGGTCAGAAGGTCACAGTGTTCACGGATCACCGGGCGCTTGTGTACCTTAAAACTATAAAGCATCTGAACGGGCGACAATCCCGTTGGCTAACAAAACTGGCAGAGTTTGACCCGGACATCCAGTATAAACCCAGCAAACAAAACCAGGTAGCAGTGTCATGGTACCATTGGCCTTATGCCATGGACTCCATGTACTTTTGGAAACCTGGCGATGAAGCAGCCAAACGAACGGCAAGCTTTCGCCTAAACAAACGGATAAACGGAAGAGAAACAGTGATCACATTGTTTCTCTCTAAACAATTCTATGATCAACAAGTTCCGCAAAGCCTGGAACTTCTGCCTTATTGGATTCTTGTGATTCCTTAATAAGCAATCACAATTACTAAGATATTATCAACTACATAATTAATATCAATACTTGTAAGTTCAACTGCTAGAAAGCCGTTGAACACTTACAAGCTTATTCAGCAGTTAACTTTCAATTCCTACTTTCGCAATTATTCAATTAAGGTTCGGTTAAGCGAACCAAAGTAACCAGGCAATTGAATTGTGACAGTGTTCGACCTCGTTTCATTGAGATCAATTTTTTCAAAAAAAAAAAAAAATTTAAGATAATATGCCTCCTAAGAAAAACGCATCCCAGCAAATAGAAGAGGACGAACCCAGTTGGGACCTTTGGGACATTGTAACGCCTTAAGCTCACAAAAGTGTGCACGTGATCAGGGCCTGAACCTGGACACCACACCGAGAGCTCCAGCGTTGTGCTAGGCCACGCAGCACTACGCTACGAAAGCCTGCGGTCTTTGACCGCACCCACGCAACTCGCGTTAATTAATTAACGCGTATCGCGACGCGTTTGTTTACACTTACGCGTCGTCCTAGAATTGTATAAATAGGTAGATTATTATTGAATAAAACTAATCTTAACTATACCTACGGGACAAGGCTTACATTTGGTTGCGAGGCTCTTCTGATCCAATAGAAGAGTTGTTATCTTGTCGTAGAAAGTATTTCGTTTCTTCAAATTTACAACTTTCTTATTTTTCTACGAACTAAATGGAAGGCGTTGAGCAGGACAACGCTGCTACTTTCCCAGAGATTCAACGTCTGGGAGAAATCCTTCTCGCTCTGACAAAGAAAGAGAGGGATAAGGACAAGGAAACCTCGTCTTGGGTTTCCAAGCCCTCTCCGTACAGAGGACAACGCGATCTGCGCGTCTTCACGGAGTGGATCAAAGGTCTTGAGCGCTTCTTCCGCTGGCACAAGACCTCTGCTAGGAGAAAGGCCTGGATGGCCTTCCACAATCTGACAGGAGAGGCCGCGTCGAGATGCGAGCTGGACACGACACTGTTCAGCCAGCTCGAAGACGGGAAGGTTTCTTGGGAAGCCTTCAAGGCGTATTTACGGGATGCTTTCATCCCTACCGATGCTTTGGACAAACATCGACGCCAGTTCTACCGCCTCCGCCAGACCGGTTCGGTCCACGAGTTCGTGGACAAGGTGAACCAGTATCAGGCGACGCTCGGCCTCCCCGAATGGGCGGTTATGGATGTCCTCCACGAAGGCGTCAAGCGACGCATTCGCAAGGAGCTCGACATCTGCAAGCCCAAGACACTCAGCGACATGCTGAGGATTATTAGCGCTGAGGGCGACGACGATGAGGACCTTTCCGTCGAACGCAGTGCACACAGTGCGCCCTCCACTCCCGCTCCCGCCAGCATTGGATTCGATGATCCAATGCAAGTGGACGCCCTTCGCCTCCGGCTCGCCGCGCTCAGAGACTTGAGCGATGACGAGCTGGTCCGCATTTTTCGCTCTGGCCGCTGCTTGAATTGTCAAAAGCCCGGCCATCGAGCAGCGGACTGCCCTGCAAAGAAGCAGAAGGCAAAAGCGAAGCGACGCGGCAAGCCAAAACGCCGCGTCAAGGCAATGCAGCTGAGTCCTGCAGCTCCAACTGCGGCAGAAAACCCAGCTGCCAAGACGGGGATGTCTCAGGACCAGCTCGATGCCCTAGTAGGATTAGTAATGAATAAGTTACGAACCTATTCGGACAGCGAGGAGGAGGAGAGACAACCAGAGGAGACAGAAGAGGGGGACTCTCCAACAGAAACCAGCGATTCCGACTGGGAGGAGGACGACGAGTCTGACTTCGCAGAGGGCGAAGAAAGCGAAGAAGACTTCGAAGACGCAGACAGCGACTTCGAGCAGGACAGCTCGTCCGACGAGCAAGAGTCCTCAGACAACAACGAGGACTCAGAAGACAATTTCGAAGACGCAGGAGGCGAATTCGAACCTGAGGATGCGTCAACGGACGCACAGGACAGCTCCGAGGATTCTTTTTCCGATGCAGACGATGAGGCCTTCGTCGATGCATCATCAGACTTACCAGTTATTTGTCGCCAGCTGACAATAGTCCCTCCGGCAGTGTGTTCACCGCCGCAGGTCAACTGCCAGCTGGTCGGCCACAAAGGCCAAGCTCTGCTGGATTCCGGCTGCGCGACTTACGTCGTAAGCCAAGACTCGGGCCCCGACCTCATCCTGGGCATCCCCTTCTGGAATGAGTTTTCCGTCCAGCTAGGGGACGGCAGGGCCCGAATTGGGAATAGCTGGGTGCCAACGGTAACACCCAGCGAAGCAGAAGTGCGGGCTGCGCCAGTGAGAATCCAGTGCCTGTCGAAAAGAGCTACGACAAGGCAACTGGCGCAGCCAGAAGACGTGGAAGAGGTGTTCCTCCTGTCGATCAAAGTCGCCGACGACAAGGAGAAACACCTGGAAGACCTAGCGGACGGGAATCCGAACCTGTTAGCGACACTAAAAAAGAATAAGGACGTCTTACCTTTAAAATTGCCAGACGTCCCGAAGGAGTTCGCGGTTCCTAGCCATGACATCCCGCTGAAACCGGGGTCACGGCCAGTCCACAGGCCTCGTTACAGACTGTCGGCCCCAGAGATCCAAGAAATGGACCGACAGCTGAACGAGTTAATTGCATCGGGGCGCATTGAACCGTCCACATCGCCGTATGGCGCCCCGGTGCTGTTCGTCAGGAAAAAGGATGGTAGTCTACGCATGTGCATAGACTACCGGGGCCTGAACGAACAAACAATTAAGAACAAGTATCCCTTGCCCTTAATTGACGAGTTGCTGGACCGCGTATACCGCGCGCGAGTCTTCAGCAAACTCGATTTGGCCTCAGGTTATCACCAGATCCCAGTGAAGCCTGAGGACAAGTTCAAGACGGCTTTCAGCTCGCAGTTCGGCCATTACCAATGGAAGGTAATGCCGTTTGGGCTAACCAATGCCCCTGCGACCTTCCAGTCGATCATGAACAACGTCTTCCGCGACCTCCTCAACAAAGGCGTTGTCGTCTATCTCGACGACATTCTCGTCTTTTCAGAGACGGAAGACGAACACCTGAAGCTTTTGGACGAAGTCTTCAGGCGTTTAAGAAACGCAAGGCTCTTCGCGAGCCCAAAGAAATGTGATTTCCTCAGGAAGCGCGTTAACTTCCTGGAGTATGTGGTTGGCGGAGGGGAAATTCAGACCGACGAAAGTCTAGTCAACAAGGTCAAACAATTCCCCAGGCCGTCGACAGTACAAGAATTGCAGCGTTTCTTAGGTATGAGTAACTTCTATAAAAGATTTATTAAAAACTACTCTTCAATGGTTGCGACTTTAACGTCGAGGTCCGGATCCTCGAAGTCCAATCGAAACACCAGGCCGGTGGATTGGGATGAGACCTGTGAAAAGGAGTTTCAGGCAGTAAAACGAGCGCTTACGTCCGCTCCTTGCCTCAAAATCCCCGATCCCAATGGCAAGTTTGAGCTCTTCACCGACGCGAGCGAAAACGCGAAGGCGATCGGCGCCGTGCTGATGCAAGACGGGCATCCATGTGCGTACGAATCCAAGAAATTGAACAAGCACGAGTTCAATTACTCGGTCCGGGAGAAAGAGCTGCTTGCGATCGTCCACGCGGTTACGAAATGGCGGCCGTTCCTCATGGCACAAGACTTTGTGGTGCACACCGATCACAAGTCATTACAGGATTTCATGAATCAGAAACACGTCGAAGGTCGTTTGGCTCGTTGGAGGGAAAAACCGGATCAATTTCCTATTCTAATTAGCTACACACCTGGTGCTGACAATCCCGTCGCCGACGCGCTTTCTCGAATAGTAATGAAATCTATTTGCCCTATTACAGATGAGGAAGAAAAAATTTTATTACGAGCTTCTTATCCGGAAGAAGCAGAGTGGAAGGAGCGCTGGGAGCTATTGCAGAATTCCCAGCGGGAAAACGAGACGCCTGGCGAGAACGACCGCTTCATGATTCGAGACGGTCTTCTCTATTATCGCAATAATCACCAATTGCCTTGGCGATTATGCGTCAGTGCTGGGTCTACAAAGCAGAAACTGCTGTTCGACCATCACAGTACACCGATAGCAGGCCATCCGGGAGTCGACAGAACCTATGCGAAACTGGCCCGCGTGTTCTACTGGCCCCGGATGTATCGCGATGTCCAGAAGTTCGTTAAAGAGTGCCACGATTGCCAGCTCTCCAAAGGTACTTCTGGACCAGCTCAAGGGTTGATGCAACCCATGAGCATTCCCACTCGCCCATGGCAAGAAATCGCCATGGACTTCTTCGGGCCCATGACGGCGACGGACGCCGAGGGCAACAACGCTGTTCTCGTGGTCGTAGATCGACTCACGAAGATGGTCGTGTTGGCACCGTGCCGACAGACCATCTCAGCAACAGAAACGGCGGACCTGTTTGTCCGCAACGTCTTTAGGCTGCA
>NW_011627875.1:0-6831 GCF_000149845.2 Schizosaccharomyces japonicus yFS275
TCCTGGCCAATCAAGCTTTTATTGTTTTGTTACGTTCGGGTTTAACTTTTATATGTATTCTAATTAACAAGCAAAACTTCGAAAATATAACAGAAGGGCCTTTTCTTTGAAGGTTAGTGTTCACAGAGGCGTACACTCAAAGAAGTAGTAGAATGACACTGTCTTCCCAGCTTACAAGCGTTCCCAAGCAGCAACAGTAAGTCGAAAAAAACGACACCAGCAGGATTGAACCTGCGCGCGGAGACCGCAACAGATTCTAGTCTGTCCCTTTAACCACTCAGGCATAGTGCCTTAATTGCAGTACCGATTCAAATATAAGATAGAAGAGATTAGAGATTATAGACTCCATTAGTAAACAATAAAACATCAAAAACATACAAAAGGGATTCAACCCGGGCTGCCAGCGTGACAGGCTGGTGTATACCCCTATACTAAGGAGATTCAATACACCACTATCTGTCCATTGAATATGTATAATTGAAACTGTACTAAGTGGCTGCCTAAAGCAGTTAAGTGACTTACCGAATTGTTACTGTACAAAAGCCACGTTGCTAAAGTCGAAATAGAGAAGAAAAATAAAAATCGAAATGTTTAATAAAACGAATGTTAATAAAGATAAAGGGATAGGATAAGAAAGACCTGCTCCAACAGTGACTCGAACACTGGGCCTCTTGCTTACTAGGCAAGCGCTCTACCACTGAGCTATAAGAGCCTATGTTGTTGTCAAGGCCACTAGGATAATAAGCGAAATAAAACCACTTGGTTACGTTGAAAGGTTTGAGATTTTTTTTGTTTTTTAAATTGAAACATGTCTCTACAAAGAAATGTGCACTTAGATTGCGGATGCACAAAACATAATTGGTTATTTAACAAAACCAATCTAAGATTATATATTAAATTATTAATATAAATACTAAAACAGTGAACGCTAGAAGACCAGTCGTTCACTGCTAAGTACTTTGTACCATTCACTTTGTGCATATACTTAAGGTAGTGATAATTCGGTTAAATAAACTTCATTTCCTAAATTCTAAACCTGTCGCTCAGAGTGGAGAGTTTGTCGCTTAAAGTCGCTATAAAGTTCTTGACTAGAAGCTAAACTTTATTCGGTTTTGTGCCGTGACAAAAGTGAACGACTCTGTTTCACTGTTAAGACACAGAAACTTTAATTGACAAAATCGCTTTGCCTTCATTGTCGCAAAAATGTCGGCCGAAGGAAACATGCCGACAAACGATGTCGCAAATGCGACACCTTCGTCGCACAATGCGATCGAGGACGCGCTCAACAGAATCCTCAAAGCGATTGAAGGACAAAAGAAAGAAGTTAAGGAAAAAGAAGAGCCGAAACCAATTGAAAACAACTCGAGTAAGGTTAGAGAATTGCCCCCACCGGAAAGCCTCGATTACTCGAACTCAATGGAACCAAGCGAATTCATGGAGAAACTAAATCTCTTTTTCAAGAAGCATGAGGGAAAGTTCTCAGAAGAGGAAAAGGCCAAGAGAGTATTGTTACACATTCCTGACAGACTCCTTGAAAACTTCGACCTATCGAAGACAAATAAATTAACTTGGAAAGAAATAACATGCGATATTCTAAAAATTGATCTCGCAAGGGCAAGAAGAAAACTCCTCGGAAGTCTTCGAATCTATGCTAGGAGAGGAGAAATCCGCAAACTGTACGAAGGGATAAGGAAATTTTGGAATTATCCTGGAACTTCACAGGAGGACAAAATTAAATTGTCAATATATCTACACACTACGGATTCTCAATGGGAATATTTCTGGAACAATGACCTCTATAAAACAGACCCAATGACTCTTCTTGAGACTCTGTTTGATAGAGCGCCAGAAAGAATTCCTGAGAAGAGAAAATCAGAGAGAGAAAATCTTCAAGTGGCAAAAGGAAAAGGATTCACGGCGAATAGTGGTTACAAAGGAAGACATTTCATTCCCAATTATAACCCGAAATACATTCGTCATAGCAATAATGAATCAAGTTCAAGCCAACCAAAATACAATTTCCAAAAGAAGGAAAATCCACACAAAAAATCGAATTGACTCGTGGATGTCAATATAAATGCACTGGAACTCCCAAGGAAAACCCAAAATAAAAATGACAACGGCCAAATCTTCGTGAACATTTTTATACACGAACTCAATATGGTCGAATCCGCACTCATCGACAATGGATCTAACGCTAGTATCTTGTCACTAGACTTTGTTAATTACTATCAATTGATTTACAAAGCACACAAGACTACTCAATATGCGTTCTGTGCGGGATACCAGAAGCTACAGATTTTGGGAGAAATAATCATGAAGATTCGATTGGACACTAAGTCCTTTCACGTTCGATTCAAGATTATTGATGGAGTCAAACCAGACATTTTTATTGGCAACGATGTACTAAGGGAGCATAACATTGTCGTTTATCATGGAACTGGCGAAGTCAAGATTGGAAAAGAGACTCGCCAAAGTCATACTAATACAAATGTTATTCGCTTAAATTATTTACGAGTGGCGGAAAAAGAAGCGGAAGATTTACTATTCGAAGATGAAAATAATTACAAAATTTCAGAGATCGAAAATTTTATTCCAAAGGAATTGCATGACCAATTGGAAGCTTTTGCGCTTAAGGAAGCAGAATTGCCAGAACACTCTCTATTGGATATGGAAATTGAGTTTAAAGAACAACCGAGAGAGTTCAAGGCAAAATGCATTCCGCTAGGACCACTGAAACAAAAATCATGGAAGACAAGCTGGAAGAATTACTTAGAAATGGATATATTACTCGCTCAAGATCAAGCTTTGTCTGCAATACCTTCTTTGTCGCGAAGGAAGGCCCCGAAAAATTCAGAATGGTTGTAAATTATAAACCTCTGAATGAAGTGACAAAGACATTTCAGTTCCCATTGCCCTCGTACGCGGACATAATCACTCAGCTAGAAGGAGGATTAATATTTACAAAGCTGGATCTAAAAAGCGCCTATCATTTAATCCGGATCCGAAAAGGCGACGAATGGAAAACAGCTTTCATCACAAAAATGGGCATCTTCGAGTACCAAGTTGTACCCTTTGGACTGAAAAATGCCCCAGCTTACTTTATGAGATTCATCTCAAATATCCTTCGAGAATTCATAAACAAAAAATGTGTCGTATATATGGACGACATATTAATATTTTCAAAGGACGAAAAAACTCATATTGAAGATGTGAGGAAAATTGTGGCTACTTTACACAAAGCAAAATGCACAATAAATGCGAGGAAGTGCAAATTCTTCAAAGACGAAATAAAATTTATTGGCCACTATTTTACAAGGAATGGAGTACGACCAGACGAGGAAAGGGTCGCTTCGATTAAAAAATGGGGAAGGCCTAAGAACCCCAAACAGGTTAAATCATTCATGGGATATGTCAACTATGTTAGAGAATTCATTCCCGAAATTTCCGACATAGCGAAACCATTAAATGATTTGACTAGAAAGAATACAAAATTCAATTGGACTGAAAAGGAAGAAAAGGCGTTCGAAGAAATCAAGAAGGTTGTTTCAAGCGAAGTATTTCTCCACTATTTTAAGCAAGGAAGAAAAACGCGCCTTGAAACGGACGCATCCGACTTCGCAATTGGCGCTATTTTATCACAAGAAATAGAAGGGAAATTTCACCCAATTGCTTATTATTCACACGCATTGACAAGAACTCAACAGAATTGGTCAACTGCGGAAAAAGAACTCTATGCAATACTTTCTTCATGTCGCCACTGGCATTATTATCTGGAAGGAACAACAGAAAAATTTCAGATTTTTACTGACCACCAGAATCTAATACATTTTATTAAGAAACCACATGAACAATTGCCGAAAAAGATCCAGCGTTGGATCTATGCTTTAAGTGACTTTAATTTCGATATCATATTCAGGCCCGGATCGACGAATAGCGCTGCAGACGCACTATCGCGGCGACCAGACTATGAAGAAGGATATCGAACGGAACTTAATAGCTTAACAGTCCAAAAGGACGAGTTAAAATTGGAGATTTTAAAGAGTTCGCAAAACCTTGAATTTTTTCAAGAATTATACAATGATGAGAAAATAAGGAAAGCCAAAGGCTATTCCATCACTCCAGAAAACCTAATTTGCAATGCAAATAACGCAATTGTTGTACCAGCAGAGGGAAAACATATCGATCTTATTCTTAAAGAATTTCATGACGATCCTCTAAATGGCGGCCATGTCGGCCGAAACAAAATGCGAAAGAAAATTTCGGAAAGATTCCAATGGGTCGGAATGACCAAGATAATTGACAATTATGTCAAGACATGTCCTACATGTCAACTAACAAAATTTAGAAGGCACAGACCTTACGGAAAATTACAACCGTTAGGAATCCCACAAGCTCCTTGGGAATCTATCTCGATGGACTTCATTACAGATTTTCCAGAGTCAAATGGATATGACTCGGTACTTGTTGTTGTCGACAGATTCACCAAAATGGCAAAATTTATCGCCTGCCACAAAACTTGCAATACTGCGCAATTGCAGGAATTGATTGAAAATAATATTCTTCATGCATTTGGGAAACCAACAGAAATCGTGAGCGATCGTGGCCCACAATTTACATCGAAAGCATGGAAAGAATATACTAATGCGATTGGAATCAAATTAAAATTAGCATCCGGATATCATCCACAAACGGATGGCCAAACAGAACGAATTAACCAAATTCTAGAAACTTACTTGCGACATTACGTCGCCGATTGTCCTACTAACTGGTACAGATTTTTGAAAAGAGCTGAATTTAATTATAATACAACGAAATCAGACACGACGAAAATGAGCCCATACTTCGCTAACTATGGAAGAGAAGCAATCATTTCGGATATAGACACGTTGACACCAGGGAAAACATTCCGTGTCCCGCTATTAAAAATTGCGGAAATACATGACAAGATTCGAAAAAACATCTCAGAGGCGAACGAACGACACAAACACTACTTTGATCTAAAAGCAGAAAAGGAACCAGAATACAAGGTCGGAGACTTGGTATTAATCAAAAAGGGATTTAACGAATTCTGGGATTACGATCATAAGTTGGACACAAGATATCAGGGACCATTCAAAATCATTAAGGTTCATGGAAAACTTACTGTGGAATTAGGATTATCAGAAACCCAAAAGAAGAACTCATCAACTATATTTCATGTGTCACAATTGGAAAGATATTACCCACGCGACACAAAAACGGTATTCGGAAACTACGAAAACATCTCTGGAATAATTCTCATTCTCGATCACGCTCAATACAAAAAACGGCTGTTATTCTTGTGCAAATACCACAGGAAAACAAATAACAAGGAAACAGGAGAGGAAATTTATACAAACTACAGAGGATGGTTACCCGCTAGAATTGTCAAAAGACATATACACACAGAATTGAGAGCTTACTTCAGAAAACATAAGCTGGATAAGGAACTTTACCCGGATTAAGAACAGCGCTAGGACTACCGTTGACAACGTTGGCAGCCCAAACGCATAGATTTTGCAACAACAAAATCTAGGAGGGGGACTGTCAAGGCCACTAGGAATTCACATCAAATCCAAGATGTGGCGGATCCACGAAAGGTTTGAGATTTGCAAATAAGCTTCAAACCTATTCGATGCAAATTTCTAGTGACTTCTCTTTTTACAAATTTCAAAGTTCACATCTTTGATCACAAAACATAATTGGTTATTCTACAAAACCAATCTAAGATTATATATTAAATTATTAATATAAATACTAAAACAGTGAACGCTAGAAGACCAGTCGTTCACTGCTAAGTAGAAAATAAAAATCGAAATGTTTATAAAACACAGTGGAATGTTATAAAGATAAAGGGATAGAATTCCTAAATTCTAAACCTGTCGCTCAGAGTGGAGAGTTTGTCGCTTAAAGTCGCTATAAAGTTCTTGACTAGAACTGAGCTATAAGAGACAGTTGTCTCTCGCTAAAATGAACATGATAAGCGAATTAAGATTACTTGGTTATTGCATTTTCTTCAAACTTAAACGAGGATAAATTTTTTTGTTTTTAAATTGAAACATGTCTCTACAAAGAATGTGCACTTAGATTGCGGATGTATTGATCATTATAAAGTGTAATTTCAATTAAATGTTGTTAAATACGCCGGATACGTATTGAAATACGCTTCCAAATTTTATCATAAATACTAATGATGCAAGAGGGAGAAGATGCTTCTGTAGCTCAGTTGTGGTAGCATCCCTCTCATACTATACTGTGTGATAGGGAAGGTCGTGAGTTCGAGCCTCACCAGGAGCAGATGCGATCAATCTCGCAGATAGGGTCGGTAGCATAGTTGGTTATTGCGCACGACTGTTAAGGTGAGGTCGAGGGTTCGAGTCCTCCCTGACCGGGTCTTTTTAACGTTTTCTGTTTAATGATCTCTTAGAGTAATTGTCAAGGCACACTTCCTGAACTAGCAATATGTTAGTTACACCTCTACAAACTTATGACGTACGCTTGCTAAATTGTACAAACAACGCGTTATAATGTACACAGAGCATTACAGAGCTGATGAGGCCAGTTGGCCGAGCGGTCTATGGCGCAGCACTCAAGTTATCCTTGGACTTGTCCCAACAAGTCTTGCTGTATCGTAAGATGCGAGGGTTCGAATCCCTCACTGGTCATTATGAACAATTTTTATGGCAGCATGTTTTGGATTTATCACTTAATAAACTAAGAGGCAGCATGAGTATAGCTAATCCGTCATGGTCCAGTGGCTAGGATTCATCGCTCTCACCGATGCGGCGGGGGTTCGATTCCCCTGACGGA
>NW_011627876.1:0-2533 GCF_000149845.2 Schizosaccharomyces japonicus yFS275
CGACCCCTACGAGCAAAACCTAAAAACCTAAGACTTAGCGAGTGCGATCGGATTACGTTAATTTTATCGCTACAACACACTATTTCAGTCTCAACGCAATTTCTGAGCTATCTCTCCCAAAACCCCACAAAACGGCATTTTTACACATCACGTGTATAACCCTATTCTTAAAGCCCGGGAGAGTGTGACGTCAGCACCGCTACGACCAATAGCGAGCGACCAATGCGACTTAAGTAATCGCAAAACTTCGGAATGCAATTGTGGTCGCTACAAAGGTCATACGAGGATCGCGTGACCTTATCTGCAGTCGCCCGATCACGGACTATGTGACTGCATAATCACGTCACGCTTAGTCAGCGGACTAAGCCCGCTTCCTAGTTTTCTCCTATATAAACCTTAGTGTTAGCTCCCAAATAATCATCACTTGTTTTACAGAACATTCCTAGCTCGACCTTACAGACAGAGTCATTATAGGCGAACTCAACTAACGGCAGTAGGGATTCCCAATGGGCCTGATCCTTCCACGCGAAGGCCCGTAGCATCTGGGAAATGGTTCGGATGGTCCTTTCAGACTGACCATCCGTCTGAGGGTGGATCGCCGTCGACATCTTGAGCTTCGTGCCCAAGACTTTGTGCAAGGCGGTCCAAAATTTAGAGACAAAGCGCGGGTCCCTGTCGGACGTGATTGTGTCCGGTAATCCATGATACCGGAACACGCCCTTCATAAAGATGTCCGCTGTTTCCTGTGCTGTCACGGATTTCTTGCACGGGAACAGCAGTGTCATCTTCGTTAGCCGGTCTGCGACCAACAACACCTTGTTGTTGTCGTCTGTTTCCTCGCCCTCCGACGGGTCAAAGAATCCATGGAGATTTCTTGCCATGGTCTCGTCGGTATACTCATTGGCTGCAAGAGCCCTTGCGCCGGGCCTCTTCCTTCCTTCGTGAGTTGGCAGTCTACGCACTCCCTCACATACTCCTTGACGTCCTGGGCCATCTTTGGCCATAAAACATCGCGCAAGCTTCGCGAAAGTCCTGTCCGAGCCTGGATGTCCTGCAATCGGGCTGCTGTGATGGTCGTGAATCAGTTTTTCTTCGTGGCTTCCGCGCTGATGCACAACCGCCATGGCAGCTCCGAATTGTTTCGATAATAGAGCAGGTCGTCTTGGATCATGAATCGATCCTTTGCTCCGGGCTCTTCTCCTCCGTCCTCCCGTTCGTGGAGCTCCTCCCACTTGTCCCTCCATTCGTCTTCGATGGGATAAGCTTCTCTGAGGACGGCCTTCTCCCCTTCTTCGTCAATTGGGCAGAGCGCTTCAATGTTGATTCGCGACAGCGCGTCTGCCACCGGGTTGTCTCTTCCTGGCGTGTACTCAATTTCGATTGGGTACACCGACAGCTTCTCTCGCCAACGGGCGAGCCGGCCTTCGACGTGCTTCTGGCCCATCAGGTCCTGCAACGACTTGTGGTCCGTATGCACTTTGAACTTCTGTGCCATCAAGAATGGCCTCCATTTGGTGACTGCATGGATGATTGCCAGCAGTTCTTTCTCTCTAATCGAATAGTTAAGCTCGGCCTTGCTTAGCTTTTTCGATTCATACGCGCAGGGGTGGCCCTCCTGCATTAATACTGCACCGACTGCCTTAGCATTCTCACTGGCGTCGGTGTAAACTTCGAATTGGCCATGGGGATCCGGGATTCGAAGGCACGGAGCAGTTGTCAACGCCCGTTTGGCGTCCTTGAACTCTTTTTCACACTGTTCATCCCATTCCACCGGCCGCGTATTCCTGTTCGACTTCGAGGACCCCATCCTCGACGTCAAAGTAGCTAATCTCTTAGAATAGTTTTCAATAAATCGCTTATAAAAATTACACATTCCTACGAACCGCTGTAAATCTTGAACTGTCTTAGGTCTAGGGAAATTCTGAACTTTGTTGACCAAACTTTCGTCTGTTCTGATTTCACCTTCGCCTACCACATACCCCAGGAAGTTAACGCGCTTCCTGAGGAACTCACATTTACCCGGGCTCGCATAGAGCTGTGCGTTTTTTAAGCGTCTGAAGACTTCTTCAAGATGCTTCAGGTGTTGCTCTTCCGACTCTGCGGCGCGCACGCGATTAAATACGATCGCCAACTTCAAACAGCGATTCTGATCGCTACAGGCATCGTACGAGGTTCGCGTGACAACAATTGCAGTCGCGTAATTTACCTCTTCGTGACTGTATAATTCACGCCACGCTTAGTCATACCATTATGACTAAGAACCGTTTCTTCAGTATAAATACCTTAGTCTTAGTCTCAAATAATCATCACTTGTTTTACAGAACATTCTTAGCTCGACCTTACACTTGGTTGCGAGTTCTCTGCCCTGTTCTGCCTTTGGATCCCCCTCGTCTTTGTCTTGCGCCTCGTCTCTCTCTCGCGCCCTCTGCCCTCGTCTCTCGCCGTAATGGAACCCTCGACGCCTATGAACCCCTCTGTCCCCATGGCCAACTCTGCTCCCGCTCCCACCCCTGCTCCCATGGCCTCTTCGACC
>NW_011627876.1:3675-5898 GCF_000149845.2 Schizosaccharomyces japonicus yFS275
TTTCCCATTGCTTCACAAAAGTCCTTGACACGATGTAACTTGCACATCCCGTGTTCCAGGAGAGCCCCTGCAGCTGTTCCCTTCAGTTGTATCTCAATTTCTGGGACAGTTGCCACTGTAGGGGCATCAACTTTAAGTTGATAGCTCATTAATGGCTCCAATCCTCGGTCAACTTCCGTAATAGTTTCCATAGATTTAATTTCACAATTGTCACTCTTTGCTTTTTCCTTTTGCACAGTCGAATACTTAGAAAACAATTTCATTGCACTATCTACCTGACTATCCACTGCGTCTGAGGAAGCTTGTTTTGCTGTTGTAGCTCCCGTCGTCGGCTGCGAAGGTGGTGTTTCGCGTATGGAACCGTCGGGATAGACGTACATCACCTTGACTGGCAGCTTAGCAGTTTGACCAGCGGTGCAATTGCGCGCAATATGGCCAACCTTCTTGCAGCGGAAGCAACGACGCTGTAGGTACAGCTGCTCCAGCTCGCCTGTAAACCTTGGGCGCGGCGTGAATGCATCGATTTGCATTGGGTCGTATGACGTAGGGCTGGGCGCGGCGGTCCAGGATGGACTCACCACCGTTCGTCCACGACTTCTCTGCTCTTTCTTCTCCAGCTTAAAGGCTAACTTAATGCCTTCTTGCAGCGTTGTTGGGTCTAAGAGATCCAGCTGATCCTTGATGTTAGGCTTCGCTCCTCGGATCAGCTGCTGCAGCACGGTCTCGTCCGAGAGACCAAGGTAAGTTCTCAGCCGGGAGAGTTCTGTGATGAATTCCATCACCGAGCCAGTTTGTCGACATTCAGCGAACTTGTCGCTGATGTCTCTAACAGCATTTGCAGGGATAAAATTTTCCCTGATGGACTGCTTGAAGGTGTTCCAGGATACGGAACCATCCTTCAACTGCTGATAGACTTCTGGGTTACCACAAACCCATTCTTCAGCAAAGCCTGTGAGGTAACAGGCTGCAGTCCATGCACAACGTCTTTCCGAGACGCCGTGCGCAACGAGATAACGCTCCATCGAGCGCAGCCAAGCTTCCACCGTTGGGAGATCCATTCGTCCGTCGTATTTGTCCGGACGAGGGACATGCAATCGCTCTTCCGCGAGCGAGAAAGTAAACTCCTGTTCCATAGGCAGCTAGTAATCCAAAATCCTTTCCAAAACTTCTTCTCTTCCTCGAGGTGAATCCAGTCGTAGCACCTCACACGTATCCGCCCGTGTTGGCAATCAAACAACTTTAACAAAAAATTTAACCGAAACTTTTCCTTGCTTCTGATGGGTTTTCAGAAGCCTCGCAACCAAGTGTAAGACTCAGTCCGTAGGTCAGAATAAGATTAGTTTATTTTCTATAAAATCCAGCTATTTAAGACATTTTGACGCGACGCGTAAATGTAAACAAACGCGTCGCGTCGCGGCGCGCGTTAATGAATTAACGCGCGCGTGTCCCGGGAGTTCTGAAGGCCTTACTGCAGCTCGTTGCAGTTCGTTTGGGCGGCCTTGGGCTTGGTGGTGATCGCCCGGATTTAGGCTTTCGCCTAAATCAACCTTAATGCTTACACCCACGACACGTCGTAGCGACGGGTGGACGAGGCGTCCGACTTGTAGAATGGGGATGTCGACGTGACATCCTCCATTGGCTCTGGTTGATCCATAACTCAGAGCAGCACACAATCCTAGGTAGGAGAAAAATATAACACAAGAAAAATTTAAAAAACTCGTTGACAACGGTCAACACTTCCGCCAAGTCTGGCAATCCAAAAGAGATTCCGCCTCTCTTTCCTGGCAATGATACTTGATTTGATGAGCCTCGCAACCAAGTGTAAGCCCAGGCTCTGTAGTAAGATTAAGTATGAATATTATTGTTAATTTCTAGCTATTTATAATATTGCACATTAGCGAGAACTAATGTGCAATCGTTGTTGAAGCCTTACGGCTTCGTAGTGCAGCGCCGTAAGCGCTGCGTGGAGTTCTAGTGTGGAGTGCACACTTAGGGGAGTGCGGTAGCACTCCCTAGGCCTTGTAGCGTAGCTCCTTGGAGTTGGCTGTGTGGCCTACTCCCTTAGGGAAGTGCGGTAGCACTCCCTAGACTCTGTAGCGCAGCTCAGTAGAGCTGGCTGCATAACCCTATGGAATTAGGGTAGCGCGCTGGCGCGCGCAAGGCTCTCTAGCGCGACACCTATAGAGTTGGCTAGAGGCCTGTCTGGGTTAGCGCAACGCGCTA
>NW_011627877.1:0-5515 GCF_000149845.2 Schizosaccharomyces japonicus yFS275
CTTGTTACAGATTGTGTCATGGACTGTAACGCCTTAAGCTCACAAAAGTGTGCACGTGACCAGGGCCTGAACCTGGACACCACACCGAGAGCTCCAGCGTTGTGCTAGGCCACGCAACGCGCGTTAATTAATTAACGCGCACCGCGACGCGTTTGTTTACACTTACGTGTTGCTCTAGAATTGTATAAATAGGTAGATTATTATTGAATAAAACTAATCTTAACTATACCTACGGGACAAGGCTTACAATTGGTATTTGCGAAAAAATGCGACATTCTGTATGTTTCAGGAACGGGCTCTGGCAAATCATTGACGTTCTTATTACCTATTTTTTTGGAAGCAAGGCTAATTCGCAGTTGGTCAGCGTGCTAGTTGTCCCATTGGTTGCTTTGAAGGGTGACATGGTAAGACGTGCAACAGAAGCGGGCCTCCATGTGGAGACTCAATGGACAAAATACGAAAAATCCTTGCCCATATCTTCTGTAATGCCCGATTTATTTGTTATTACAGTTGATCAAGCAGTTTGCTTGCCCTGCTTGGAATGGCTATCCTCTTTGGCAAAGCAGAATGTTCTCGCACGCGTTGTTATTGACGAGGTTCACACAGTGTTGAACGATTATTCGTGGCGAGAGCGTATTCGTCTGGTGTACAAGTTAGCTGAACTTCATACGCAATTGCTTTTATTGACGGCTACATTGCCCATTGAACAAGAGTCGATGATCCCCCGAGTGTTTTGCGCGACTCCTGTCATGGACCATGCCTTAGTCCAGTGTAAGGCCGTGGTCCATGGCCGAGTGGTACTGGGGAGACTGTACCAGGTTCGAGTGAGCTGCTATGACTTTTTGGCGCTCCGGTTCGAATCCTGGGTTTCTCTCCCACTAAGCTCGGCACGTGCTCGGCTAGCTGCGAGTCTATTGCAGCAGCTACCGGCACGGAACACCCAAGTGCCGCGTGAGCCAATCGGAGGCTATTCCGCCTTCCCCGCTCCGGAACAACAATGTTCCCACGAGTCTTACGACGAGCGGACGGCGATAGCATCTCCGCGTGGCTCTGTAGATCCGATCATAGCGTGATCGGGTTAAGCACGCCATACCTTATCAGTATGGCCTGTTAACCCCGCACGCTACGGTATCTACGGTGATTAAACTCTTCCGAGGCAAGAGTGATCACGTAAGCAGCATAGCATAAATAGTGGACAAGTTCCACAACTAATAATCATCAATTTCTTATTTCAACAACTTGAGCACCAACTGGACTGTTAGTGACTCCGTTTTAAAATTCGTGTCGGAACTACGCAAGTTGAAAGCATACTTGAGCCTGGACGATGGAACTGTGCTGGATCAATTTCTTCGAGGCTCAAAGTCAGTTATCCACAGAGAACTTCACCTGCGCAGCTCGGACTCGTTTGAAGAAGCCATCAAGATGGCTTCCTACTTGGATACGAATCCAGAGGAATAGAAGAATTCCCAGAGCCTGCACGCATTCCCCAACGACCGATATATGGATCTAAGATCTCATGCAGATGGATGCCATGCGTGTACAAGGAGCAGGCTCATCTGAGCGAGTACGCTTGTTCGTCGAAGGACGCTGCTTCAAGTGCTGGCAAGTAGGACACCTAGCTAGGAACTGTCCTAGCAACAAGAGGACTCCCAATCGCGGCCCAGTGCCGATTCCAGTGATTTATTTGGACCAGGAAGGTCGAGAGGTGTCTCCTCCTAAGACACAACGTCAGGAAAAGACGGAGAGGAAACCAAGAAACGACGAGACCACTAGTCGTAGTCCCGTAGACCCTGAATACAATTTGTTTGACAATTATTCACCGCTGCAAGCAAACATGGTAGGAAGGTTGACACTAGCGCCGCTGGTTTGCTCACAATTGACCGGACTTCTTCCGGCGGTGGAGGCACCACCTCTGGTGCATTGCAAATTAATGGGACAAGACTGTCGAGCATTGCTTGATACAGGTTGTGCCACCTACATCGTATCAGAGGACTTTGCACTGCGTCACGGACTTCCAATTCTACAAACGGCTTCCCGCCCCGTTCAACTGGCGGTAGAAACAAAGGAACTCGTGGTGCTGGACCGTTGTACCGCGCCAATAACGGTGCAAATCGGTAACACGGTAACCAAACAAAGCTTCTTCGTTGCGAAACAGGCAGCAGAGCACGATGCAATTTTGGGAATACCTTTTTGGAACAATTTTGGAGTTCAGCTGAACGGGAATCGAGTACGTATCAATGGGGATCAAGTGTCCCGAGCTAGGCACCTGGAAAAACGCCCCTGGATTGCGGTGGAATGCGTGTCCAGAAAGACAATGAAGAAGCAACTGGACAGATCGGACGAAATCCGTTTTTTGTTACAACTGAGAGCTATGCTAGTGCTCACTGAAAGGTGGAAGAAGCAAGACCACATCCACAACTACCGCAGCTGACGGAATTGCTGGACGAATTCAACGACAGGTTACCCGCCGAACTCCCTGATGGCCTTCCGAAATCGGGAGAAGTGGAGCACACGATCCCCTTTAAGCCAGGATGCGAGCCGGTGTGCCGGCCGCTGTACCGCCTGGCACAACCGGAGTTGGAAGAGCTGCGAAGACAGTTGGACAACTTACTGAGGGCGGGAAGAATCGCCCCGTCCGTAAGCCTTGAACCGTAGGTATAGTTAAGATTAGTTTTATTCAATAATAATCTACCTATTTATACAATTATAGGACGACGCGTAAGTGTAAACAAACGCGTCGCGATACGCGTTAATTAATTAACGCGAGTTGCGTGGGTGCGGTCAAAGACCGCAGGCTTTCGTAGCGTAGTGCTGCGTGGCCTAGCACAACGCTGGAGCTCTCGGTGTGGTGTCCAGGTTCAGGCCCTGGTCACGTGCACACTTTTGTGAGCTTAAGGCGTTACACCTTCTCACCTCCAGAAGAGAGCACACCCTCCGGCACCTCCCCACCTAGTGCCTTTACTTTTCGCTAGTACGTCCGGATGACGTCTGGCACAATGTGGTCGGCGGGCTCCCAGACGTCGTCTTCCTCGGTATAGCCCGACCACCGGACCAAGTATGACCACTTCCCATAGTGGTTCGCGTGTGCCAGGAGTTCTTCGACGTCGTAATCGACGTCAATGGATCCGTCTGGGTTGTACACCGGGTGAGCCTTCGAGTCGGGGGGCAATTGGAGCTTTGCGACGTTCCCCCGTCTCTTCAGAATTTTGAATGGGCCATCCCAGCGGCGAATCGTCCAGGAATTAGATCTTCGTCCGGCTCCCTCCGGTGCTTGTTCCCTTCCCTCTCCTGGTGCTCCTGGGCCCGCTGCATTGAGTCGCGGGCCCTGCAGATAGTGTCGTTCAGGCTCGAGAGGTATTCCTCTACAGCTGGCTCGTCACTAACTGCATGGCGGGCGATCCCAGTGGGAGTAAAACCATAATTAGCTTGGAAGGGAGTTGTACCAATCGATGAGTGCACGCTGTCATTGTACGCGTACTCTACGAGAGGGAGCAGGGATTCCCATCTGCTTGGGTCGCGCCAGGCAAGCGTCCTGAGCATCTGCTTGACAGTCCGGATGGTTCTCTCGGACTGTCCGTCGGTCTGTGGATGCGCGGCCGTCGACATCTTGAGCTTCGTGCCCAAGATTTTGTGTACCGCCTTCCAGAAACGGGCCTTGAACCTCGGATCTCGGTCTGAGGTGATTGTTTCAGGCAGCCCGTGCAGCCTAAAGACGTTGCGGACAAACAGGTCCGCCGTTTCTGTTGCTGAGATGGTCTGTCGGCACGGTGCCAACACGACCATCTTCGTGAGTCGATCTACGACCACGAGAACAGCGTTGTTGCCCTCGGCGTCCGTCGCCGTCATGGGCCCGAAGAAGTCCATGGCGATTTCTTGCCATGGGCGAGTGGGAATGCTCATGGGTTGCATCAACCCTTGAGCTGGTCCAGAAGTACCTTTGGAGAGCTGGCAATCGTGGCACTCTTTAACGAACTTCTGGACATCGCGATACATCCGGGGCCAGTAGAACACGCGGGCCAGTTTCGCATAGGTTCTGTCGACTCCCGGATGGCCTGCTATCGGTGTACTGTGATGGTCAAACAGCAGTTTCTGCTTTGTAGTCCATGGCCGAGTGGTACTGAGGAGACTGTACCAGGTTCGAGTGAGCTGCGATAATAGAGAAGACCGTCTCGAATCATGAAGCGCTCCGGTTCGAATCCTGGGTTTCTCCCCCAGTAAGCTCGGCACGTGCTCGGCTAGCTGCGAGTCTATTGCAGCAGCTGCCGGCACGGAACGCCCAAGTGCCGCGTGAGCCAATCGGAGGCTATTCCGCCTTCCCCGCTCCGGAACAACAATGTTCCCACGAGTCTTACGACGAGCGGACGGCGATAGCATCTCCGCGTGGCTCTGTAGATCCGATCATAGCGTGATCGGGTTAAGCACGCCATACCTTATCAGTATGGCCTGTTAACCCCGCACGCTACGGTATCTACGGTGATTAAACTCTTCCGAGGCAAGAGTGATCACGTAAGCAGCATAGCATAAATAGTGGACAAGTTCCACGACTAATAATCATCAATTTCTCATCTTTTCAACTTGAGCACCAACCGGACTGTTGGTGACTCCGTTATACTTGGTTGCGAGGCTTCCGTTTCTTCCTCGCCTGGCCCGCCTGAAAGCGCATCATGGACCAACCCCGGCATACGCAATCCAGGATCCAGACGAGGTGGCCGCGCAAACCTATGAGGTGGAAGAATTGTTAGCACACGCAATTCATGAGTCCAAAAGATCTTACCTGGTCCGCTGGGTGGGCTACACCGAAGAGGACGATGGTTGGGAGCCCGAGGAGCACATCGACCCGGGCACTGTTAAGCGTTACTGGCAGAAACTTCGCGCGCTAGGCGCTGACGTGCCGTCGGGGGCGCCCCCACCGTAACCCTCCACCGCGAGAAAATGGCCTCCACATCTCCTGCGGGGGCATGCCTCAGTTAGAGGTGAGAGAGTATAAGGCCGCATAGCGTAGTTTGCTCTAAACTCACTATGTGCCCTTGCGAAGGCTAGCGCGTTGCGCTAACCCAGACAGGCCTCTAGCCATGTAACACCTTGCTACTTAGTTTGGTAGGAGAATTAAATGATGATTTTATTTGTATTTTTCTAGGTTTTTTATAGCAATAATTCTGTCCAGTTTTGCATCTGGAGTGACGGTAATCCCGGAATTATTGCTAAGGTTGACTCCTTAAGGTGGAGGTTGGAACAGGGCCTTTGAAGTAAGGACTTGCATGTCCTACTAAACAAGAAAGGCTCTGTGGCCTAGGGGTAACTCTGAACCTTCGAACGATTGTTCGTCGGTTCGAGTCTTGTTGTGACCTCATTTAACGAGGTCCAACCTACAGTCCGTTACAGTGTTCGTCAGCAAAGTATACATTTTCAACGCTCGGTTGTGCTTGTCCCAGTACTCCTGTATGGTGGATTCCTGGACGTGGTCAGCCGGTTCCCACGTGTCGTCTTCCTCAGGGTAGCCGCTCCAGCGTAACAA
>NW_011627878.1:0-5169 GCF_000149845.2 Schizosaccharomyces japonicus yFS275
ACCCGGGCATTACGCCCGTGGATTGCCCTACAAGACGCCGAGCACAGGCCCCAGTCCCGGTGCAGTATGCACAAGTGCAGCAACCACAGCCGCCACCCTATTACTACCCTCAACAGGCGTACTCTGCTCCCTGGCCCCCAGTACCCCAAGCTCCATCCTCTGCTTCCTGGCCCGCGGTGTCCCAAGCTTCGTCTCCCGCTCCTTGGCCGCCGGCCTCTCAGGCGTCCCCTTCTGCTCCTTGGCCTCCTGCTCCCCCTGTCTCACACCCAACGATGCCACCTGTCCCTAGTGCTGTCCCAACTGCCCAATTGATCCCGTCCAACATGCAGCAACACATGACTGCACCTGTCCACTCGAATAACCGTGGACAACAATTAGGTAGTTCAATCGATCTTCTTACCCAGTACATTGCGACGGAACAGGTGGAATCAAAGGTAGTATGCGAGTCAGACAAGGAGAAAAACAATAACCAGGCGAAGCAACCGGAAATCCGCTTACCACGCCAAGTCGAGTGTAACCTCCTTGGCCCTCGTATGCCCCGATTAACCCGTCTTCCCCATGTAGAGGCCCAAGTCGGCAGTTGCAATGCAGTAGCCCTGCTTGATACAGGCTGCGCAACTTGCTTAATGACCCAGGCCTTTGCCTACAAAGCCGGCATCCCCACGATACCTATCCCAGAGGTACCAGTAACCCAAGCCAACGATGGAGGTCCCTACCAGACTGGCTTTACGGAAATCACCCCGCCAGTCCGGTTCCAAGTCGGTGGACGACAATTCGAAGATGTATTCTACATCTCTAACTCTTCGAACTACGACTTGCTGTTGGGCGGCCCTTTCCTACAGGACGCCAACCCCCAACTCGATCTGGCCAGCAAGCAAGGAAGCATCGGCTCTGCTAGATTCTCTTGGTCTGACCCAGGCTCTAAGGTTACCGTAAACCTAGTGAGCCCAAGAGAACTCAAGAAGGATCTCCGCCAACCTAAGGAGCTCCTTATGGTAATGGTTGCCCACTTGGCACCAATGAAGGAGGACCCATACAAGACACCCGACTGGGTCCTTAATGAGTACTCAGACATTGGAGCCAACGAGTTCACCCAAGGCCGAATAGCCAAGACCGCGCCGGCCGAGATCGAGACGATTCCGGGAGCGGCGCCGCCCTCCAGAAGCCCGTACCACTTGTCCGTGCCTGAACTCGAAGAGTTACGCAAACAACTCGACGACCTTCAGCAGAGTGGCCGCATCCAGCCGTCCACGTCCCCGTACGGAGCGCCTGTCCTTTTCGTAAAGAAGAAGGATGGCACACTCCGCATGTGCGTTGATTACCGGGCTCTTAACAACATCACCATTAAGAACCGGTATTGCCTCCCCCGTATTGACGAGCTGATCGAGCAAGTACACAACGCAAGGTACTTCACCAAGCTCGATCTGCTCTCGGGTTATCACCAAATCCCCATTGCAGAAAAGGACACCCACAAGACGGCCTTCCGAACCCGATATGGCCATTACGAGTTCCTCGTCCTCCCCTTTGGACTCACCAACGCCCCGGCAATTTTCCAATCCCGTATGAACGATCTGTTCAGAGACCTGCTCGATAAGTGTGTCGTAGTATACTTGGACGACATACTTATATTCTCAAGGACCAAGGAAGAACATGACCGACACCTAAGAACGGTCCTCGATAGACTCCGAGAAGCTCACTTCACCGTCAAATGGAAGAAGTGCAGCTTCTATATGCCGGAAGTCGAATACCTAGGCTTCATCGTCGGCGGCGGACAAGTCAAACCCAACCCCGATCTCGTTCATGCCATCAAGAAATTCCCCCGGCCAACGACTGTACAGAAGCTTCAGTCATTCCTAGGAATGGCGAACTTCTACAAACAGTTCATTAAGAACTATTCTGAGGTCGCGGCACCCATGTTCGGCCAAGCAGGAACCACCAAGGGCCAATCCAACAACCGACCGGTATCTTGGACAGACAAGATGGAGCAGGCATTCAACGAACTTAAAGTTAAGCTTAGCACTGCTCCAGTCTTGAAGATCCCAGACCCACATCGGCCTTTCGAAGTTACGACCGATGCTAGCGAGAATGCCATGGCCATTGGGGCTGTATTGACACAGGACGGACACCCTTGTGCGTTCGAGTCTAAGAAACTCGACCCCGCTGAACGCAACTACTCAGTGCAGGACAAGGAGACCGCCGCCATCGTCTACGCCTTGAAGAAATGGCGACACCTGCTAGCGGGCAAACCCACCGTGGTCTATACAGATCATCGCTCCCTGGTGCACCTGTTCACCCAAAAGGAATTGAACAGCCGGCAACGACGCTGGCAAGACTTTTTGGCCGACTACATTCTGGATATCAGGTACAAACCCGGCAAGGAGAATGTAGTCGCCGATGCCCTTTCTCGCGTACGCCTAAACGCACTGTCGGTCTCGAGCGTAACAGTGGAACGCCTTGAGAAGATCCGTGCCAACTACGAGAAGGACACAGAACTCTCCTCCCCGTACAAAGAATTGAAGGAAGGGAGAGTGCCCAAACAGAACCGTTCCATGGAATACTTCTGTTTAGGCAACAACGATATGCTCTACTACCACAGTGGAGCCGGCGAACCGTGGCGACTAGCAGTTGCAGGTGATGACATTAAACAGGAAATCCTAGCCGACTGTCATCACAGCAACACAGCTGCACACCCCGGCGTCTCTGGGACTTGGGCACTAATCGCCAGAGACTACTACTGGCCACGCCTGGACAAGGACGTCAAGACGTACGTGAACCAATGTCATGAGTGCCAAATGACAAAGGTTCCCAGAAGGCCGCCCATGGGCCTACTACATCCCATCGAAGTTCCGAACCGCCCTTGGGAAGTCGTTACAATGGACTTCGTAGGCCCATGCAAAACTGCTACGGATAGCGGTAACAATTTTATTCTCGTTGTCGTCTGTGCATTAACAAAGATGGCACACTTCATTCCGCTGACGTCTAACTGCACTTCGGAGACAGTTGCTCAAGCCTTCGTGAACAACATCTTCCGCCTCCACGGTCTGCCTAAGTCAATCATCAGCGACCGTGACCCCCGATTTATCTCTAAGTTCTGGGAAGAACTTATGGTTGTGCTAAACGTAAGGCTGAGACGTTCAACAGCAAACCACCCGCAGACAGACGGCCAAAGTGAGAGAACGATTCAAACCCTTAAGGGTAAGCTTCGGACTCTCATGATGAACGAGGAAAATGCGGCCAATTGGGATTTACTACTCCCAACCATCGAGTTTGCATACAACAATAGTGTGCACTCAGCGACTCAGGACACGCCTTTCCGTCTGAACTACGGATTCCACCCATGCGGCTCCCCGATGGCTACGCCATTCGTGTTCAAGGGTTAGAAGACTACCTTGAAACCCTTGAATCAGCCGTACCTATGGCTAAGGACCGACTTGTACGAGACAAGTTTCGCCAACAGGAACGAGTTGACAAGCACAGGCTGGACCCCGAAGAGCAAATCCAACCCGGCTCACACGTCGCCATACGGCGCAGGAAGGAAAACGTTGCGTTTGGAGAACCTCTCTATGACGGTCCCTACAAGGTCATAGAGTTCGTCGGCCCCAACGCTGTGCGCATCGAGTTGCCTGCTGGCACGAATGCACACGACGTAATCAACCTGCAGCACGTCAAGGTATACAACGGCGAACCCCCCAGTTTTCCCTCACCGGTACTCGAGGATGAGGACGGACCGCAGTGGGAAGTCTCCCACATCTACGCCGACAGGATCCACAACGGCATCAGGGAATACCTAATCCATTGGGTAGGATTCCCTCATTCAGAAGACTCCTGGCAAGCCGAGTCCGACATCATGCCCTCGCTCATAGAGCAATATTGGCATGAGACAACCCGCACCTAATGCAATAAGCATTTGGTAATACTCCCAGGTTCCCCTCCTACTACCATCGGAATCCTGCGACAATGTTATTATTCAGTCGAAAAACAACATTGTCGACCCCCTCCTACCTCTATAACAGCCCTCTGATACCCTTATTACCGGTAGGAATCCATCTCAACGGCTCACAACATCTTTCGTTTTGTTAACAAAACAACAATGTGAACAGCATTAACGGATTCCCAAATTCCCTCCGAGCACACAGTACCCCCTAAAGGGTATTAGAAATTGTTTCTGTCCATTTTCGAGGATCCTACAAAATGTGTGAATTTTGCTCAAAATGGTAACTATTTTTACTAAGGGAAAAGTTAAACGGTTTTCTAAATGTCGTTATTTCTCGACATTCAGCTACGGGACAAAGTCAAAAACAACATTAACAATAGTTAACGTTGTCTTAAAGGTCGGGAGAGTGTTACGAAGTCTCTAGGATGACTTCGTAAGGAGTTATTCGCGTTTCTAGAAAACGCACTTTGCATACTTTCATATGCAATTCCGAAAAACTTAGTCGTTTTCAAACGATGTACAAAAATGTTTTTCGGTCATACCCTTTCTCGAGTTGCAATTCTTGCACTTCTGTCATACCCTTTCCAAAAAGGGAATGACCAGTCACATTGTTGCTAATAATAGCAACAATAATTAGTATAAATATTAGAATAGAAACTACTAATAAAACAAGTTCTATTCTCCTATCCTTTAGTGTATAAGTTCTTAAAACTTATACTTTCGTTTGATACGTCTAAGTCCCTTAGCGTATCATAACAGTCGGCTACCACGTTTTTCTTTCCTTCCTTGTAAACGATCTCCATGTCAAAGTCAGCGAGAAAGTCAATCCAGCGGCGCTGTCGGTTGTTTAAATTCTTCTGGGTGTGGAGGTGTTGTAGTGAGCGGTGGTCCGTGTAGACCGTGAACTTTTTTCCGAGCAGAAATGGTCTCCATTTTCTAAGTGCGTGAATAATTGCTAGGAGTTCCTTGTCGTGCACAGGGTAGTTGAGTTCATGCACGTTGAGCTTCGCTGACTCGAACGCGCATGGGTGTCCGTCTTGTAAGCTCGGCACGTGCTCGGCTAGCTGCGAGTCTATTGCAGCAGCTACCGGCACGGAACACCCAAGTGCCGCGTGAGCCAATCGGAGGCTATTCCGCCTTCCCCGCTCCGGAACAACAATGTTCCCACGAGTCTTACGACGAGCGGACGGCGATAGCATCTCCGCGTGGCTCTGTAGATCCGATCATAGCGTGAT
>NW_011627879.1:0-1431 GCF_000149845.2 Schizosaccharomyces japonicus yFS275
TTAAACCAAGTTTTGGCTCTTCCGTCCAAGTAAGAAGTAGCGAAAAGAACCTTTTTCTCCTCGGAGAGCTTGTCGCCCTCGACCCTGAAGCTCAATCTGCACGAGTGAATGAAATGTTCCACTTCATCCTCGTCGCCAGAGAACTTTGACGGCTGTGCTTGCCGAATCTTGAGAGTCCCATGTTCCTTGGACTCCGCTTGCGTCTTCAGGCGTAAAATTTCCTCGTAGAGGACCTGGAATCGTTCCTCGTTGCTCGCTTGGCGAGCTTCCGCCTGTTGGTCCTCGAGCTGTGCTCGTAAACGCTGGACTTCCGCGAGTGCCAGCTCCAGTTGCTCCTTGTATTCCATGTCTTCTTCCATGATGATTTCCTTCGCTCCAGCTGATGAAGGTTGACGTATCCAGGCACAACAATTTGTCAGCGGCCAGTCTTTACGCCAAGGTTCAACAGTTATTTAGATAGAATAAATTTTATTCTACAACTAATCTAGAGGATTGTTGTGCGTTCGTTCTGGTGGAGCTAGGCTCCGAGTTATACGCACAACTCCTTTACGGGACTGTAGCGCAGTCCCTTGTTCGTAGTTTAGCGACGTTGTGGTTGCTCACAATATAGCTTAGTGAGGGCTAGCGATCGTCAGGATTGGATCCTGACACCAACCTTCCCTGGAGGTCCCCTTGGGCCTCCCAACGTACAAACATGGGCACAGAACTTCCTGGCATTAATTGTGCACTTCGCTTTGTGCAATGTCGCGACGATTTCGCGTACATGATCGACATGATCTGCACGATTCTTTGAGTAGATCAATATGTCGTCCATGTATACAACACAGGTTTTGTTTAGGAATTCACTCAAAATGTGGGTAATAAATCTCATAAAATATGCTGGCGCATTTTTGAGACCGAAAGGTACAACATTGAACTCGTAAATTCCCATTTTTGTGATGAACGCCGTTTTCCATTCATCACCCTTTTTAATCCTTATGAGGTGATATGCGCTCTTTAGATCGAGCTTAGTGAATATATGGTTTCCGGTTAACTGAGTTATGATGTCCGCATATGTTGGCAGAGGAAATTGGAACGTTTTTGAAATTTCGTTCAATGGTTTATAGTTTATTACCATCCGAAATTTCTCTGGTCCTTCCTTCGGGACAAAAAAGCTGTTACAAACAAACAACGATTTTGAAGGGGAGATGTATCCGCGTTCTAGGAGTTCGCGAATTTCGTCTTCCATTAGCTTTTGCTTCAATGGACCCAGCGGAATACATCTCGCCTTGAATTCCTTGGGTTCTTCCTTCAATTCGATTTCCATGTCTAAAGGCGAGTGCATTGGGAGTTCTGCCTCCTTCAATGCGAAAGCTTCTCGCATGTCCCGTAGTTCCTGTGGGATGTACTGTTCAATTTCTTCCGTAACAGTAACCCATTGATCCTCGGGAA
>NW_011627879.1:2867-5125 GCF_000149845.2 Schizosaccharomyces japonicus yFS275
CCCAGGCTCTGTAGTAAGATTAAGTATCCATCTTATTGTTAATTTCTAGCTATTTATAATATTGCACATTAGCGAGAACTAATGTGCAATCGTTGTTGAAGCCTTACGGCTTCGTAGTGCAGCACCGTAAGCGCTGCGTGGAGTTCTAGTGTGCAGTGCACACTTAGGGGAGTGCGGTAGCACTCCCTAGGCCTTGTAGCGTAGCTCCTTGGAGTTGGCTGTGTGGCCTACTCCCTTAGGGAGGTGCGGTAGCACTCCCTAGACTTGTAGCGCAGCTCAGTAGAGCTGGCTGCATAACCCTATGGAATTAGGGTAGCGCGCTGGCGCGCGCAAGGCTCTCTAGCGCGACTCCTTAGAGTTGGCTAGAGGCCTGTCTGGGTTAGCGCAACGCGCTAGCCTTCGCAAGGGCACATAGTGAGTTTAGAGCAAACTACACTATGCGGCCTTACAAATTGCAGGACATCCAGGCGCCGACAGAACTTTTGGTAAGTTGGCACGCTCATTTTATTGGCCAAAAATGTTTAAAGATGTACAGCAGTTCGTCAAAACATGTCCTGAATGCCAGCTCGCAAAGCCGGCAAATCGAGCAACACAAGGGTTGCTTCAACCGATGAGTATCCCAGCCAGACCGTGGCAGGAAATATCTATGGACTTTTGTGGACCGTTCGAGACTTCGCCGGAGACCGGAAACGATATGGTGCTGGTCGTGGTAGACCGATTAACAAAAATGGTAATGATCTTGCCATGTAAAAAGACAATTACGGCAGAAGAAACCGCGTACCTCTTTGTCAACAACGTTTTCAGATTGCACGGACTGCCTGACGCCATCACATCGGATAGAGACCCAAGGTTCGTAGCAAAAATATGGAAGGAAATTCATAATATTTTGGGAACTAAGCTACGCATGTCAACAACGGCCCACCCACAGACGGATGGGCAATCAGAAAGAACGATCCGCACGATGGAACAAACATTGGGAGCACTCTCGCTCAAAGACAGAAGCTCATGGGAATCCAAGCTTGCAATGGTAGAATTTGCGTACAACGATTCTATTCATTCGTCTATTTCTACAACTCCTTTTGAAGCCAACTATGGGTTTTCACCGACAGGCATCACAAGACACGCGATGAGCGAGGACCCGGCGGCGGAAAACTTCATCGCCAGTCTCAGCGACACAATTGCGAGAAGCAGAGACGCAATGCAAGGAGCGCAGGACCGGCAGAAACAACAGGCCGACAAGCATAGACGAGAACCTGAAGAAGAGTTAGCTGTTGGAAAGTACGCGTTAGTCAGACGAAGAAAGGTACCGAAGGAGAAGCTCGGACGACTCTGGGATGGACCTTTTAAGATCCTCAAGCGTCACGGAAACACGGCGCAACTGCAGCTGCCGCCAGACTCGAAAGCGTTCAGTACCTACAACGTGAGTAGACTCAAGCCTTACCATGGGGAACTCCCAGACACGGCATGGGACCCAGACACAACAGAGGACCCCGTGTACGACGTCGAGGAGCTGTACGGACACGCCTGTCATGGCGGGAAGTGGTCGTACGCCGTACGCTGGGTCGGCTACACGGAGGAAGACGACTCCTGGGAACCAGGAGACCACATTGACCCAGACACGGTTCGACGGTACTGGGAAAAAATCCGTGTAGCAGGCGGCACCGTTCCAGAGGGTGCAGTCCCAGAAAGAGGAGGGAGAGTGTAACGACTTAGCACTTTTCCCTGCCGATAGTGCAGACGGCGGCCCCAATTAGTGTGGTACGTTGGCCCTCGGCCAACTACTAATTGCGAGCTATTGCGACGCGCGTAGCAAGCGCGTTGCACCCCGTAATTATTTGTATAAAAAGCTAGAATTAGTAATAATTATTCAAGTTATTCTACATATCTTCGAGTGTTGCTTACAGTTATCACCAGATCCCAGTGAAGCCTGAGGACAAGTTCAAGACGGCTTTCAGCTCGCAGTTCGGCCATTACCAGTGGAAGGTAATGCCGTTTGGGCTAACCAATGCCCCTGCGACCTTCCAGTCGATCATGAACAACGTCTTCCGCGACCTCCTCAACAAAGGCGTTGTCGTCTATCTCGACGACATTCTCGTCTTTTCAGAGACGGAAGACGAACACCTGAAGCTTTTGGACGAAGTCTTCAGGCGTTTAAGAAAACGCAAGGCTCTTCGCGAGCCCAAAGAAATGTGATTTCCTCAGGAAGCGCGTTAACTTCCTGGGGTATGTGGTTGGCGGAGGGGAAATTCAGACCGAAC
>NW_011627880.1:0-4213 GCF_000149845.2 Schizosaccharomyces japonicus yFS275
CGGCGTGCCGTCGTACAGAAAGGCTTGGGAGCCCACGTCCAATCTCCCGTGGTGCTGAAACGTATTGCACCGGTGCGGGAGCTGGGGCGACAGGAATTGATGCTGCCGACGGGACTCCAAACACTCTCGTAGGGCGAGTGCTGGCAGCAGAGATTGGCTGCTGTTCGTTGTTTGTGTCCTGGGCCATTGGTTCCGACATCTTTTCTTAGGACGAAGTAATAAAATTTTATTAAAAAATTTTTTTTTTTTTTTTCTCTTTAGGATTTCCGCCTCCTAATGGCACCGACTGTTCCTTAGGCTTTTAACGATTTGTTAAAGCCTCGCAACCAAGTGTAAAAGCTACGATTGTATTTAGGAAAAAGCTTAATGAATATTATTTATTCTAACTATTTATACTGTTTTGTAAAAACCCGTCACAGGGTTTACGTTTACGTGTTGCGCGTTTTCATTAACGCGCAGCTTAACGTGGAGGCCGTAGGCCTCCGTAAGCGCTGTCCGTTGGCAGCGTTCTTGGTGTTGCTCCCTCTGGGGAGTAAGGGTGACGCACATTCGCTTAGTAATAAGCTTAATGTGTTACAGAGATAGACGACAACGCCTTTGTTGAGGAGGTCGCGGAAGACGTTGTTCATGATCGACTGGAAGGTCGCAGGGGCATTGGTTAGCCCAAACGGCATTACCTTCCATTGGTAATGGCCGAACTGCGAGCTGAAAGCCGTCTTGAACTTGTCCTCAGGCTTCACTGGGATCTGGTGATAACCTGAGGCCAAATCGAGTTTGCTGAAGACTCGCGCGCGGTATACGCGGTCCAGCAACTCGTCAATTAAGGGCAAGGGATACTTGTTCTTAATTGTTTGTTCGTTCAGGCCCCGGTAGTCTATGCACATGCGTAGACTACCATCCTTTTTCCTGACGAACAGCACCGGGGCGCCATACGGCGATGTGGACGGTTCAATGCGCCCCGATGCAATTAACTCGTTCAGCTGTCGGTCCATTTCTTGGATCTCTGGGGCCGACAGTCTGTAACGAGGCCTGTGGACTGGCCGTGACCCCGGTTTCAGCGGGATGTCATGGCTAGGAACCGCGAACTCCTTCGGGACGTCTGGCAATTTTAACGGTAAGACGTCCTTATTCTTTTTTAATGTTGCTAACAGGTTCGGATTCCCGTCCGCTAGGTCTTCCAGGTGTTTCTCCTTGTCGTCGGCGACTTTGATCGACAGGAGGAACACCTCTTCCACGTCTTCTGGCTGCGCCAGTTGCCTTGTCGTAGCTCTTTTCGACAGGCACTGGATTCTCACTGGCGCAGCCCGCACTTCTGCTTCGCTGGGTGTTACCGTTGGCACCCAGCTATTCCCAATTCGGGCCCTGCCGTCCCCTAGCTGGACGGAAAACTCATTCCAGAAGGGGATGCCCAGGATGAGGTCGGGGCCCGAGTCTTGGCTGACGACGTAGAAGCATTGTTTTGTTTCTACGTCGCCGACTCGCAATGCGAGCGGAGGGGTCTGTTCATCGAGCAGCAACTCCTGCTCCGTTTCCATTGCGAGTGCCACGGGTACTGCCTTGGTTTTGGTGACCGGCAGCCCGTGCTTTTGACAAAGCTGCGTGACACGACGTAAGTCGCGCAGCCGGAATCCAGCAGAGCTTGGCCTTTGTGGCCGACCAGCTGGCAGTTGACCTGCGGCGGTGAACACACTGCCGGAGGGACTATTGTCAGCTGGCGACAAATAACTGGTAATTCTGATGATGCATCGACGAAGGCCTCATCGTCTGCATCGGAGAAAGAATCCTCGGAGCTGTCCTGTGCGTCCGTTGACGCATCTTCAGGTTCGAATTCGCCTCCTGCGTCTTCGAAATTGTCTTCTGAGTCCTCGTTGTTGTCTGAGGACTCTTGCTCGTCGGACGAGCTGTCCTGCTCGAAGTCGCTGTCCGCGTCTTCGAAGTCTTCTTCGCTTTCTTCGCCCTCTGCGAAGTCAGACTCGTCTTCTGAGGACTCGTCGTCCTCCTCCCAGTCGGAATCGCTGGTTTCTGTTGGAGAGTCCACCTCTTGGGACTCAATCCCTGCAGCTGAGACGCTGCCTTCGTCCTCGCTGGACGGTTCTTCCTCCTCCTCTGTCTCCTCTGGTTGTCTCTCCTCCTCCTCGCTGTCCGAATAGGTTCGTAACTTATTCATTACTAATCCTACTAGGGCATCGAGCTGGTCCTGAGACATCCCCGTCTTGGCAGCTGGGTTTTCTGCCGCCGTTGGAGCTGCAGGACTCAGCTGCATTGCCTTGACGCGGCGTTTTGGCTTGCCGCGTCGCTTCGCTTTTGCCTTCTGCTTCTTTGCAGGGCAGTCCGCTGCTCGATGGCCGGGCTTTTGACAATTCAAGCAGCGGCCAGAGCGAAAAATGCGGACTAGCTCGTCATCGCTCAAGTCTCTGAGCGCGGCGAGCCGGAGGCGAAGGGCGTCCACTTGCATTGGATCATCGAATCCAATGCTGGCGGGAGCGGGAGTGGAGGGCGCGCTGTGGGCACTGCGTTCGACGGAAAGGTCCTCATCGTCGTCGCCCTCAGCGCTAATAATCCTCAGCATGTCGCTGAGTGTCTTGGGCTTGCGGATGTCGAGCTCCTTGCGAATGCGTCGCTTGACGCCTTCGTGGAGGACATCCATAACCGCCCATTCGGGGAGGCCGAGCGTCGCCTGATACTGGTTCACCTTGTCCACGAACTCGTGGACCGAACCAGTCTGGCGGAGGCGGTAAAACTGGCGTCGATGCTTGTCCAAAGCATCGGTAGGGATGAAGGCATCCCGCAAATACGCCTTGAAGGCTTCCCAAGAAACCTTCCCGTCCTCGAGCTGGCTGAACAGTGTCGTGTCCAGCTCACATCTCGACGCGGCCTCTCCTGTCAGATTGTGGAAGGCCATCCAGGCCTTCCTCTTAGCAGAGGTCTTGTGCCAGCGGAAGAATCGCTCAAGACCTTTGATCCACTCCGTGAAGACGCGCAGATCGCGTTGTCCTCTGTACGGAGCGGGCTTGGAAACCCAGGACGAGGTTTCCTTGTCCTTATCCTTCTCTTTCTTTGTTAGAGCGAGAAGGATTTCTCCCAGACGTTGAATCTCTGGGAAAGTAGCAGCGTTGTCCTGCTCAACGCCTTCCATTTAGATCGTAGAAAATAAAAAGTTGTAAATTTGAAAAACGAAAAACTTTCCACGACAAGATAAGAACTCTTCTATTGGATCAGAAGAGCCTCGCAACCAAATGTAGGCCTTGTCCCGTAGGTATAGTTAAGATTAGTTTTATTCAATAATAATCTACCTATTTATACAATTCTAGGACGACGCGTAAGTGTAAACAAACGCGTCGCGGTGCGCGTTAATTAATTAACGCGCGTTGCGTGGGTGCGGTCAAAGACCGCAGGCTTTCGTAGCGTAGTGCTGCGTGGCCTAGCACAACGCTGGAGCTCTCGGTGTGGTGTCCAGGTTCGGGCCCTGGTCACGTGCACCTTTTGTGAGCTTAAGGCGTTACATCCGGCCATAGATGACTGCAATTACATTATAGAATAGCTAATAACAATGAATTCGAATCATAAATGTTGTAATTTTAGAAAATGTTACAAAAAAACAAAACACTGAAAATTTAACTGTATTTAGCTTAATTTAGACAATATCTATTACTTTATAAAATATTGTTTTGGTTTACAAATTTTGAAATGTTGTTTTTTTCAACAATAAAGAAATTTACAAATTTTATGAATAATGCAATAGTGATACTGTATTCTTACTAAACTAAGTTTTGCAAGGGTCTAGACATTTTTAGCGTTGTTAGTTGTGCAGATTCTCTCAACTTTTCATTGTTGGTGGTCCCGAAAAAATTTTCATAGTGGTGAGTTATGGTGGTGAGTTGTGGTGGGTTGTTGTGGAGGGTTTGGTGGTAGATTCGCGGTACACTACGTAAACTATCAAGATAGAAAGCTCGATCAAGTACTGGTAGCCTAATAACATAACAAATTATCATTACAATTTCTCCTTTAATTATGGGTCTTCATCGCAACTGTAAGCAGTGTTTGTAAGCCCAGGCTCAGGATTAAGATAAAGTATGAATATTATTGTTAATTTCTAGCTATTTATAATGTTGCACATTAGTGAGGACTAATGTGCAATCGTTGTTGAAGCCTTACGGCTTCGTAGTGCAGCGCCGTAAGCGCTGCGTGGAGTTCTAGTGTGCAGTGCACACGT
>NW_011627881.1:0-4188 GCF_000149845.2 Schizosaccharomyces japonicus yFS275
TGCTTAAGCCGTTCCTTCTCCAAGACAGAAGTCATTGGGAATCATTGCTAGCTTTAATTGAGTTCGCATACAATGATTCGGTTCACTCCTCCATTGGCACGACGCCGTTCGAAGCCAATTACGGCTTTAGCCCCTCTGGCATAACTCGCCATGCAGTTAGTTCCATTCCGGCATCAGAGGATTACCTCGAGTGCCTGAATGATACTATCCACAGGGCCCGCGACTCAATGCAGCGGGCCCAGGAGCAACAGGAACGGCAGGCGAACAAACGGAGAAGAGAACCAGAAGAAAATTTGACGGCCGGACAATATGCCTATGTCCGCCGAAAAGACAATGAGAAGAGAAAGTTGGGCCGTCAGTGGGACGGCCCCTTCAAAATCCTAAAGATTGGAGGCAATGCAGCAGAACTACAATTGCCTCCGGATTCCAAGGCGCACCGAGTATTCAACATCGGTCGCCTGAAAGCGCATCATGGACCACCCCCGGCATATGCAATCCAGGATCCAGACGAGGTGGCCGCGCAAACCTACGAGGTGGAAGAATTGTTAGCACACGCAATTCATGAGTCCAAAAGATCTTACCTGGTCCGCTGGGTGGGCTACACCGAAGAGGACGATGGTTGGGAGCCCGAGGAGCACATCGACCCGGGCACTGTTAAGCGTTACTGGCAGAAACTTCGCGCGCTAGGCGCTGACGTGCCGTCGTGGGCGCCCCCACCGTAACCCTCCACCGCGAGAAAACGGCCTCCACATCTCCTGCGGGGGCATGCCTCAGTTAGAGGTGAGAGAGTGTAAGGCCGCATAGCGTAGTTTGCTCTAAACTCGCTATGCGCCCTTGCGAAGGCTAGCGCGTTGCGCTAACCCAGACAGGCCTCTTAGCTAACTCTAAGGAGTCGCGCTAGAGAGCCTTGCGCGCGCCAGCGCGCTACCCTAATTCTGTAGGGTTGTGCAGCCAGCTCTACCGAGCTGCGCTACAGAGTCTAGGGAGTGCTACCGCACTTCCCTAAGGGAGTAGGCCACACAGCCAACTCCAAGGAGCTGCACTACGAAGCCGTAAGGCTTGAACAACGATTGCACATTAGTCCTCACTAATGTGCAACATTATAAATAGCTAGAAAACAGTAATATTATTCATACTTTATCTTAATCCTGAGCCTGGGCTTAAAGATTACTCGCCTTTTGAGTGCCAGTAGTCTTTAATTAGGGAGACATCGATAAGCGTTTCCAGTTCCCAAGAGTTGTCCTTTTCGTCGTAGCCAGTCCACTTAACAAGATATTCTAGTCCCTCGTCAGTAATTCGGTGGTTGAGTAAGCGGTCGACTTCCCAACTTGGTAGTTCCTCTTCTTGTATCTCCACGGGTTCCTCAGGCGGGTCTCCATAGTAAGCTTTGACGTGTTGCAAATTAATGACATCGTGGGCGCGACAACCGGGTGGGAATTCTACGCGGATCGCGTTTGGACCTATGAACTCGATAACCCTGACTGGTCCATTGTACAGTCTTTCTCCCTGTCTTACACGTTCCTTCCGGCGTTTAATCAGCACATAAGCTCCGGGTTGGATATCCTTGTGCGGCTCTGAGCGATGGCGGTTGACATATTCCTGCTGCCTAAGTTTATCCTCCGCAAGCTTGTCCTTTGCGAGGGTTTGGCTCCTTTGGCGCTCGTTCACAAACGTAATCGAAGGTCTAATGGATGTTTCCTGAAGCGTGGGTCTGGCCAGCGGCTGATATCCATAGCAGAGCTGAAATGGTGTTGTGCCTGTAGCGGAGTGACGGGAGTTGTTGTAGGCAAACTCAAGCATAGGCAGTAATAGATCCCAATTCGCCGCCCGGTTTTCGTCTTGCATTAGTGGGCGCAACTTATTTTTTAGCGTCTGAATTGTACGCTCGCTTTGTCCGTCGGTTTGAGGGTGATTTGCTGTAGACCGACGGAGTTTGATATTAAGCCAGTCCATCAAGTTCTCCCAGAATTGTGACACGAAACGCGGGTCGCGATCGCTGATAATAGAGGAAGGCAGGCCATGTAAACGGTAGATGTTGTATATAAAAAGTTCCGCCACTGTCTCTGAAGTGCAGTCTTTGGTGGTGGCAATAAAATGTGACATTTTCGTAAAGGTGTCTACCACAACAAAAATAAAATCGTTTCCTCTCTTTGATTTGGGCAATGGCCCCACGAAATCCATGCTGATTACTTCCCAGGGACGACTTGGCACCTCGATGGATTGTAGAAGCCCTTGCGGCGGGACTCGAGGCACCTTTGTCAGCTGGCATTCGTGGCAGCGTCGCACGAAATGCTTCACATCTCTGTCTAGATGTGGCCAGTAGTAATCTTTAGCTACGAGGAACCAAGTTCCCGAAACGCCTGGGTGTGCAGCTACGTGGCTGCTGTGGCAATCCGCTATGATTGCCTGTCGAAGTTCGTCTCCTGCAATCACCAATCGCCAGGGTTCGCCTGCTGCGCTGTGGAAATATAGCAGGTTGTTGTTTCCCAAGCAGAAGTGTTCCATACATCGGTTCTGCTTAGGCGCCTTCCCTTCCTTCAAGTCCTTCCAAATTTCGGTGAGCGTTGGGTCTTCTGAATAGCTGCGTCGTAGTAATGAGAGTCTGTTTTCTTCCGATGCTGGTATTGCGACCATGCTTAGACGCACACGAGACAAGGCGTCGGCCACGACATTTTCCTTTCCGGGTTTGTACCTGATGTCCAGGATGAAATCGGCTAAGAAGTCTTGCCAGCGTCGCTGGCGACTGTTGAGCTCCTTCTGGGTGAATAGGTGGACCAGCGATCTGTGGTCCGTGAAGACAATTGTTGGCTTGCCCACTAGCAAGTGTAAGCATTAAGGTTCATTTAGGCGAAAGCCTAAATCCGGGCGATCACCACCAAGCCCAAGGCCGCCCAAACGAACTGCAACGAGCTGCAGTAAGGCCTTCAGACCTCCCGGGACACGCGCGCGTTAATTCATTAACGCGCGCCGCGACGCGACGCGTTTGTTTACATTTACGCGTCGCGTCAAAATGTCTTAAATAGCTAGATTCTATAGAGAATAAACTAATCTTATTCTGACCTACGGACTGAGTCTTACACTTGGTTGCGAGGCTTCTGAAAACCCATCAGAAGCAAGGAAAAGTTTCGGTTAAATTTTTTGTTAAAGTTGTTTGATTGCCAACACGGGCGGATACGTGTGAGGTGCTACGACTGGATTCACCTCGAGGAAGAGAAGAAGTTTTGGAAAGGATTTTGGATTACTAGCTGCCTATGGAACAGGAGTTTACTTTCTCGCTCGCGGAAGAGCGATTGCATGTCCCTCGTCCGGACAAATACGACGGACGAATGGATCTCCCAACGGTGGAAGCTTGGCTGCGCTCGATGGAGCGTTATCTCGTTGCGCACGGTGTCATGGACCATGCCTTAGTCCAGTGTAAGGCCGTGGTCCATGGCCGAGTGGTACTGGGGAGACTGTACCAGGTTCGAGTGAGCTGCTATGACTTTTTGGCGCTCCGGTTCGAATCCTGGGTTTCTCCCCCAGTAAGCTCGGCGCGTGCTCGGCTAGCTGCGAGTCTATTGCAGCAGCTACCGACACGGAACACCCAAGTGCCGCGTGAGCCAATCGGAGGCTATTCCGCCTTCCCCGCTCCGGAACAACAATGTTCCCACGAGTCTTACGACGAGCGGACGGCGATAGCATCTCCGCGTGGCTCTGTAGATCCGATCATAGCGTGATCGGGTTAAGCACGCCATACCTTATCAGTATGGCCTGTTAACCCCGCACGCTACGGTATCTACGGTGATTAAACTCTTCCGAGGCAAGAGTGATCACGTAAGCAGCATAGCATAAATAGTGGACAAGTTCCACAACTAATAATCATCAATTAATCTTCTTATCCAACTTGAGCACCAACCGGACTGTTGGTGACTCCGTTATAGAACCGTGAGCAGCAGCGCGGGTCTCTGTCCGAGAGAATGGACTGTGGTCTTCCGTGAAGTCTGAAGATGTGATGGACAGCACCATCCGGGAGTACTGGGCCAAAGTGGTTGCTCTTGGTGGAAGTGTCCCAGAGGGAGCACTTCCAAATTAAGGTGGTGAGAGTGTAACACATTAAGCTTATTACTAAGCGAATGTGCGTCACCCTTACTCCCCAGAGGAAGCAACACCAAGAACGCTGCCAACGGACGGCGTTTACGGAAGCCTACG
>NW_011627882.1:0-3012 GCF_000149845.2 Schizosaccharomyces japonicus yFS275
CGCGTCGACTTCCTTGGATATGTGGTTGGTAGAGGGGAACTCGAGCCGACAAAAGTACGTCAAGAAGATTCGCGATCTCCCTAGACCTTGAGACGATACAGGATCTACAGCGGTTTGTAGGTTTATGTAACTTTATAAACGTTTCATTAATAACTATTCACAATTGGTGGCTACGTTGACGTCCAAGTCGGGGTCTTCAAAGACAAATCGCAACACTCGCCCGGTGGATTGGGACGAGCAATGCGAAAGGGAGTTCCAGGCAGTGAAGCGCGCATTAACAACGGCGCCCTGTTTGAAAATCCCGGATCCATACCGTCCGTTTGAGCTTTATACGGACGCGAGCGAAAACGCAAAGGCAATCGGAGCCGTCCTGATGCAGGATGGACACCCCTGCGCGTTCGAGTCAAAGAAATTGAGTAAGCACGAGCTCAATTACTCGACTCGGGAGAAGGAGTTGCTGGCTATTGTTTATGCAGTAACCAAATGGCGACCCTTTCTCCTCGCTCAAGACTTCGTGGTACACTCAGACCACAAGTCATTAAAGGATTTTATGTCCCAGAAACGAGTGGAGGGCAGACTGGCGCGCTGGAGGGAGAAATTGGATCAATATCCGATAAAAATTGAGTATACTCCAGGCCCAGAAAACCCAGTGGCAGACGCTCTTTCCAGGATAGTAATGAAATCTATCTGTCCAATTGACGATGATACGGAGAAATCTTTATTACGAGCGGGCTACGAAAGTTCTGAGGAGTGGAAAGAAAAATGGAAGGAATTGAGAGACACGGAAACTACTCCAACGGACGACGAGAATACACGATATAAGATTAAGGAAGGACTACTTTATTATCGAAACAATTGGACGTGTAAGGTTGAGCTAAGAATGTTCTGTAAAACAAGTGATGATTATTTCAGACTAAGACTAAGGTATTTATACTGAAGAAACGGTTCTTAGTCATAATGGTATGACTAAGCGTGGCGTGAATTATACAGTCACGAAGAGGTAAATTACGCGACTGCAATTGTTGTCACGCGAACCTCGTACGATGCCTGTAGCGATCAGAATCGCTGTTTGAAGTTGGCGATCGTATTTAATCGCATGCGCGCCGCTAGAGCGTATAACTTTACAGGACGCTTCCCTGGCGTTTGTGTGTGAGTGCAGAATCGACGAAACGGAAGCTGATGTACGATCATCACAGCACAGCAATCGCTGGGCATCCGGGAGTGGACAGAACATTTGGAAAGCTATCGAGAGCGTTCTATTGGCCTAGAATGCTGCGAGATGTGCAGCAATTCGTGAAGGAATGCCCGGAATGCCAACTGACAAAATCGACGAACACGGCAACCCAGGGACTTTTGCAGCCAATGCCGATCCCTACGCGCCCCTGGCAAGAAATATCAATGGATTTCTGCGGGACATTTGACCCGTCGCCAGGAACGGGACACGACTATGTGCTGCTTGTTGTGGATAGATTGCAAAAATGGCGATGGCCATTGCGTGCAAGAAAACGATTACAGCTGAAGAAACGGCGCAATTATTTATTGAAAATGTCTTTAAACTACATGGACTACCTGATGCAATTACTTCAGACCGAGATCCAAGGTTCATATCTAAAGTTTGGAAGTCAATTCATAAATTATTAGGAACTAAACTAAGAATGTCTACAGCAGCACACCCACAGACCGACGGCCAAACGGAGAGTGTAGGCCTTGTCCCGTAGGTATAGTTAAGATTAGTTTTATTCAATAATAATCTACCTATTTATACAATTCTAGGACGACGCATACAACGACTCGATCCATTCCTCGATCGCGGCGACACCCTTTGAGGCCAATTACGGCTTCACGCCGACGGGCATCGCCAGACATGCGATCACGGACAGCCCAGAGGCAGAGGAGTACCTAGCAAGGGTTAGTGACACGATCAGTAAGGCTCGAGACGCGATGCAACGGGCACAGGACCGGCAGCGCGTCCAAGCAGACAAACAACGGCGAGAACCAGACGAGGAACTGGCACCAGGGAACTTTGCGTTAGTTAAACGCAGGAAAACAACAAACCAGAAGCTTACCAAACTCTGGGATGGGCCGTTTAAAATCCTTAAACGGCAAGGCAACACGGCGGAACTTCTCCTACCACCGAAATCCTCAGCACATCCTGTCTATAATGTTAGCCGACTGAAACCTTACCATGGAGACTTACCGGAGACGTCATGGAACCCAGACGCCGGAGCCGAACCTCAGTACGAGGTCGACGAATTGTTGGGCCACACGTGCCACAAAGGAAAATGGTCCTACTACGTGCGGTGGACACACTACACGGAGGACGACGACAGCTGGGAGCCCAGCGACTACCTGATGGACAGCACCATCCGGGAGTACTGGGCCAAAGTGGTTGCTCTTGGTGGAAGTGTCCCAGAGGGAGCACTTCCAAATTAAGGTGGTGAGAGTGTAACACATTAAGCTTATTACTAAGCGAATGTGCGTCACCCTTACTCCCCAGAGGGAGCAACACCAAGAACGCTGCCAACGGACAGCGCTTACGGAGGCCTACGGCCTCCACGTTAAGCTGCGCGTTAATGAAAACGCGCAACACGTAAACGTAAACCCTGTGACGGGTTTTTACAAAACAGTATAAATAGTTAGAATAAATAATATTCATTAAGCTTTTTCCTAAATACAATCGTAGCTTTTACAATCTCGACGACATTCTCGTCTTTTCAGAGACGGAAGACGAACACCTGAAGCTTTTGGACGAAGTCTTCAGGCGTTTAAGAAACGCAAGGCTCTTCGCGAGCCCAAAGAAATGTGATTTCCTCAGGAAGCGCGTTAACTTCCTGGGGTATGTGGTTGGCGGAGGGGAAATTCAGACCGACGAAAGTCTAGTCAACAATGTAAGCCCAGGCTCCGTAGTAAGATTAAGTATGAATATTATTGTTAATTTCTAGCTATTTATAACTTTTATAAAAGATTTATTAAAAACTACTCTTCAATGGTTGCGACTTTAACGTCGAGGTC
>NW_011627883.1:0-2947 GCF_000149845.2 Schizosaccharomyces japonicus yFS275
TAAAAAAATACAAGGCCACAAGATTTATTAAGCTAAACTTCAATTTCTGCTATGGTTACTCCCGTTGTAATGTTATGGGGCACCCATTTTTAAAGCAATGAACACCACTTTTTTGGTCGAGAATACAACACCGATTATACTCCGCACCCCCAACTCACCTATTTCCCCGAGAAGCCACACACCTGTCGCACCTAATTTCTCCGAACGGATAAATTAAATATTCCGAACAGTCGCACTGCACTGCGTTGCACCTCAATAACATTTAACGAGCAAGTTGTTTAAACAATATACGACTAAAGTACATTTGAAAAATATCGCTTGTAACTTTTGCGTTAATGATAGACTCTTTGCGAAATTATTGCGCAGTTTTTGGCTGTTCCCCGCGACATTTTCTTCCATTCTGTTCCGTTCCGTTCTGCCATGTGTGCAAGCCATTCTGCTCACACCACGGATCGCGATCGCAACCGCGACAGGAGCAGGTATAAATAGGCTGGGACGAGCACCCAGTTTCACCACACTGATTTGAATACATTTCATCTCAACACAACAACTCACTCAATTTCTTTAACAATGGCTGCTCCTAAGGTTGGTATTAACGGTTTCGGTCGTATTGGCCGTATCGTCCTCCGTAACGCCCTCGAGGCCAAGACCATCGAGATCGTTGCTGTCAACGACCCCTTCATCAGCTTGGAGTACATGGCCTACATGTTCAAGTACGACTCCACCCACGGTCGCTACAAGGGTGATGTTGAGATCAAGGACGGCAGCTCGTCGTTGATGGCCATGCCATCACTGTGTTCTAGTGTGGAGTGCACACTTAAGGGAGTGCGGTAGCACTCCCTAGGCCTTGTAGCGTAGCTCCTTGGAGTTGGCTGTGTGGCCTACTCCCTTAGGGAAGTGCGGTAGCACTCCCTAGCCTCTGTAGCGCAGCTCAGTAGAGCTGGCTGCATAACCCTATGAACTTAGGGTAGCGCGCTGGCGCGCGCAAGGCTCTCTAGCGCGACTCCTTAGAGTTAGCTAGAGGCCTGTCTGGGTTAGCGCAACGCGCTAGCCTTCGCAAGGGCACATAGCGAGTTTAGAACAAACTACGCTATGCGGCCTTACAGAGATAGTGCTCCATCGAGCGCAGCCAAGCTTCCACCGTTGGGAGATCCATTCGTCCGTCGTATTTGTTTGGACGAGGGACATGCAATCGCTCTTCCGCGAGCGAGAAAGTAAACTCCTGTTCCATAGGCAGCTAGTAATCCAAAATCCTTTCCAAAACTTCTTCTCTTCCTCGAGGTGAATCCTGTCGTAGCACCTCACACGTATCCGCCCGTGTTGGCAATCAAACAACTTTAACAAAAAACTTAACCGAAACTTTTCCTTGCTTCTGATGGGTTTTCAGAAGCCTCGCAACCAAGTGTAAGACTCAGTCCGTAGGTCAGAATAAGATTAGTTTATTCTCTATAAAATCTAGCTATTTAAGACATCTTGACGCGACGCGTAGATGTAAACAAACGCGTCGCGTCGCGGCGCGCGTTAATGGATTAACGCGCGCGTGTCCCGGGAGTTCTGAAGGCCTTACTGCAGCTCGTTGCAGTTCGTTTGGGCGGCCTTGGGCTTGGTGGTGATCGCCCAGAGTTTTAGGCTTTCGCCTAAATGAACCTTAATGCTTACACTAATAATCATCAATTAATCTTCTTATCCAACTTGAGCACCAACCGGACTGTTGGTGACTCCGTTATAACTCCAGTCATTGTTCGCGTGCCCACGGTTCGCTACAACATTGCCTATAAGCTTTGCGAATTACGAGATAATAGTCTAATGCATCTTCTTTCCGAGTGCTGGAGGAAGTATAAATTCGACGAGAATTTACAGGAAAGGATTGTTATTTTTTGTCGCAAAAAGGAAACCGTTCAGGAAATGAATGCTTTTTTGAATGGAAGCAGCTTTATTACAACTATGTCAACTCTTTATACCGGTGATCTTACAGAAGAGGAGCGCTCAACCAATATGCAGGCCTTCAGCAACGAGGAATCCGAAACGCGAATAATGGTTGCGACAAAAGCTTTTGGAATGGGTATGGATTACGCATCCATCCGCCTGGTAATTCATCTTCATTCTCCTGAAACAATGCTCGATTATGTCCAGGAAAGTGGCCGCGCTGGAAGAGATGGCAAAAAGTCAGAGGCCGTTCTCCTATTTGATCAAAGCGATCTAAAGTCCAAATTTGTTAGTGAAGAAATGAAGAGGATGATTCAAGACGATTCTGCTTGTTTACGTACCCCTGTGTCGCTCGAAATGGATGGCGAATACTCTTGCTGTTTAATATTACCAAAGGCAGAACCTTGCAGTCGTTGTTCGACTTTAATGCCCGCTGATAATTGTCAAAACAAGACGGTGCCAGCAGAAACACAAAAAGACGCAAACCCTAGAAGTGTGGGAATTGAGTGTTACGAAGCCTCTAGGATGACTTCGTAAGGAGTTATTCGCGTTTCTAGAAAACGCACTTTGCATACTTTCGTATGCATTTCCGAAAAACTTAATCGTTTTCAAACGATGTACAAAAATGTTTTTCGGTCATACCCTTTCTCGAGTTGCAATTCTTGCACTTCTGTCATACCCTTTCCAAAAAGGGAATGACCAGTCACATTGTTGCTAATAATAGCAACAATAATTAGTATAAATATTAGTATAGAAATTACTAATAAAACAAGTTCTATTCTCCTATTCTTTAGTGTATAAGTTCTTAAAACTTCCACTTTCGTTTGATACGTCTAAGTCCCTTAGCGTATCATAACAGCTTGGAAGGGAGTTGTGCCAATCGATGAGTGCACGCTGTCATTGTACGCGTACTCTACGAGAGGGAGCAGGGATTCCCATCTGCTCGGGTCGCGCCAGGCAAGCGTCCTGAGCATCTGCTTGACAGTCCGGATGGTTCTCTCGGACTGTCCGTCGGTCTGTG
>NW_011627884.1:0-2800 GCF_000149845.2 Schizosaccharomyces japonicus yFS275
TAATGTATTTAATATTACATGCCACGGTTTATTCACTGCTTTATTCGACCCTGAGACCCCTCTTCACAATGAATAATCCTACGCTAGGCCCAAAAATAACAATTCATTGGTTGACCAGGCCAATATTAGCTCGGCCCTCACATTTATCATGCTTTGATTGTCACTCTCCTTCATTCCCTCTTATTGCTCTCACACACGCCCGATCGACCCCATCCTTTTTCACATCAAACATCACGGGTGCCCCGGCAGGTGAACAAGACGGTTCAATAAACTCTTTGGCAAGCATCTCATCCAGCCAGGTCTTCAGGGCATCGTCGTGGTTCGCGTTCATCCTGCGCAGGGGCAATGTTGGCGGACAAGTTCCTTCCAGAAGTGGCATCTCGTGGTCGTAGACGCGGTGCTGCGGTAATTTATCCGCTTCTTGTTTGCTAAACACGCGCTTCAAGTACTCGTAGGCTGGCAGTATCTTGTTGTTGAGTTCCTCCGACTCGGCCCTCGTCCTTATACTGCCCACCCTACCGCCCTTCGACAAGGCATTAACAGTTCCAAGCCCGAGCGACATTTTTCCGTTTGATTCCTTAGAGTTTAGCCATTTAATGTCATTGTTATTCCAATCTACTTCCGCCAATTTTAAGCGTAGCCAAGGAATTCCCAGAATAACATCATGATCACCCAGCTTGGTGACGTTTAGGCTCGCCTGTATGCGTTTGCCTTTGTATTCCATCCAAAGCGGCCTCGTGCAATGTGTAATTGGGCCGCCTGTCGAGGAAGATCCGTCGGCCACCGCAATTTCCATCGGTGTTAACCGCTGCAGCAATGGAATTCCAGCGTTCCTAGCGAAGCTTTCATCGACAAAAAACGAAGTCGCCCCGCTGTCCAGCATTACTCTCGCGGCAGTCCGGCCTCCTTCCCAATAAAGCATGAACGGAAGTTCAAGCTGTTGTTCCAAATCCGAAGCAAAATCCGGGCCAAATACTAAAGTTTGATGGTCAATAGCATTTATTTTAACTATGGAATTATAGTTAAGCCCTTTCGGGCCTAGGGTGGTGCTTCCCTCCAACCCTAGGCCTGGTCTTTTCCCTCACTCGTAGTTGCGGAAGTCGAAATTGTTGGCGCGTCGTCCAGTAGTGGGCACTCGGTGTACCAGTGTCCTTGGGCTCGACATGTAGAGCAGATCCTAATAGATTCCTGAGGAGAGGTTCCATCCAAGAGGTTAATTCTTCCAGTCGGCTTGGCGGTGCGCGAGTTGAAGGGGCATTCGCGGGCGTAGTGTCCCCGTTGGCCGCAAGCAAAGCAGATTCCTCGAAGGTTCCAGCGTGGTAGCCTCGGTCTGGGTCTGGGCTCGCCTCTCAAGGCATCAATTTCCATAGGGTCCCCTTGTGCGGGCAGAGGCGGCGCGCGGGTGTTGTCCTGGGGCATCGGGCGAGGCATGGGGGCGGCGGTCGCGGGAGGTAGCGACTTCGTGCTGTTGAAGCGACGGTCTACCTCGATAGCCTGTAATATCACACCTTGAAGATCCTTTTCCTTCCCATTAAAACAATTTGATTGAAGAATTCTGCCTTAAGTCCGTTTAAGAAGCGGGAGGAAAGGGCCTGGTCGTTCCACCCCACTTTCGTAGCCAGGTTCCTGAACTTCACAATGTAATCCTTGACTTCTCCGGTTTGTTTAAGCGCACTAAGTTCATCTGCGGCCTTGACTTCCACATCCACGTTGACGAAGGCGAGTCGCAGTTGTTCTGCGAAGCCAGTGAATGTGCTCATGCACGCAGGAAGGGAGCTGTCCTCATTGAGGAGCGACATAAACCAAGTTTTGGCTCTTCCGTCCAAGTAAGAAGTAGCGAAAAGAACCTTTTTCTCCTCGGAGAGCTTGTCGCCCTCGACCCTGAAGCTCAATCTGCACGAGTGAATGAAATGTTCCACTTCATCCTCGTCGCCAGAGAACTTTGACGGCTGTGCTTGCCGAATCTTGAGAGTCCCATGTTCCTTGGACTCCGCTTGCGTCTTCAGGCGTAAAATTTCCTCGTAGAGGACCTGGAATCGTTCCTCGTTGCTCGCTTGGCGAGCTTCCGCCTGTTGGTCCTCGAGCTGTGCTCGTAAACGCTGGACTTCCGCGAGTGCCAGCTCCAGTTGCTTCTTGTATTCCATGTCTTCTTCCATGATGATTTCCTTTGCTCCAGCTGATGAAGGTTGACGTATCCAGGCACAACAATTTGTCAGCGGCCAGTCTTTACGCCAAGGTTCAACAGTTATTTAGATAGAATAAATTTTATTCTACAACTAATCTAGAGGATTGTTGTGCGTTCGTTCTGGTGGAGCTAGGCTCCGAGGTATACGCACAACTTCCTTACGGGACTGTAGTGCAGTCCCTTGTTCGTAGTTTAGCGACGTTGCGGTCGCTCACAATATAGCTTAGTGAGGGCTAGCGATCGTCAGGATTGGATCCTGACACACGTATCAATGGAGGTCCCCTTGGGCCTCCCAACGTACAAACATGGGCACAGAACCCATGCAAGTGGACATGGCCAGGATGGCCCCATTATCCGACGCCGATTTTGACCAGTTGTTACGAACTGGCCGCTGCTTTTACTGCCGACAACACGGACATCGCGCCCGAGAGTGCTCCAAGAAGATCAAGGACCGCAGGCAGCGCTATCCCGTAAGAGCTAAGGCTCTGGACATCGACTCTGAAGAACCTGCAACTGAGCAGGACAGCAGCATCCCGCCGCAACAGATAGCTCAGATCGTAGCTGAAGTAATGAAGCAGTTACACCAGTACCCAGAAGCGCAGGAAGTCGGGGAAA
>NW_011627885.1:0-2799 GCF_000149845.2 Schizosaccharomyces japonicus yFS275
GAAGTTTTATATTCGGTTACGAAGCAAAATAAGCGAAGAAAGGTCTAGGAATACCGAAACTTCTCGCTTATGTCACATAACTAGTTGCTACTGACATTTGGGACGGTACCGCGCCTACACTACTGTCGGCGGATACCAGTATCATAGGTATTAGATAACTATTGATGTGCAAACACGGTACCGCCCCAACATCGTCGTAGGCGCGGTACTATATGTGGTTATTACAGTTAGCTATGTCTTAGGGTTACGAATTCCAACCTTCCATTTGGAATTTCTGTGATAAGCTATGACGTAATAATAAAATAAATTCGCAAAAGAAAAGAATCTTCAATTTCAAGGTCTAAATAATACATTCAATAATCACATTCTTAGACTAATCATTACAACAGATTAATATTTTGATTATTTTTCGTGAAGTAAAGTACGGTTTATAATATAAAGCTGTTCACAGATTATTCATTATATTGCGGTATTTTTTGTATTCGTTGACAAAAATTTTAATTTTAATCAAAAACAATGAAGGAAAAATTTGGCGATAATTTAACTATTTTTAGATATACTATTAAATATGTAACAAAAATTTGCTACAATTAGTATTCTTGTAGTCTTATTTGATATTTTACAAAAAAGAGTAATGTTTTAAACAGAATCTCTTATAATTTAAGGTCTTTTAAGGTTCGCAAACCTATTTCATTGGCTATTTAAGTTTGAGCGCCTTTCCATGTCATAAGCAACATTACATCAAAACAGTCTTAGGGTTTAGTTACCGTACGAACAACACTGTAGGCGCGGTACTCGAAACAGTACTTGTTAATAGGCAATTGTGTCTCACTAGTGTGAAAAGACGGTACCGTGCGACCAACACTGTAGGCGCGGTACTCAGAAGTAGTAACAAAATAGTTAAACCCTAAGACTAGTGATATCAGACAGTACCGCGTCAACACTCCTGTAGGCGCGGTACTCAATTGTACCTGTTTGTAACCTTCAGAGGCTACCATTAGTAAAAGCCAGTACCGCGCCTACATACTTGTCGGCGCGATATCGGGTGAACATTATTTAGTAGCTTTTTAGCCTTATCGCGTCGCATCGCTTTCGGCCGCCTAGTACTTAAAATAAAGAATGATTGTAACCTAACCACTACACTTACCTTTCAACCATGTCTTCTTTTACTTGCAACGTTTGCCAGAAAACTTTCGCGCACCGCACGTCTGTTTATTCGCATAAACAACGTACCCATGCAGAAACGTTTTCTGTTCACTTACTTAGTGAATTCAAGCAGGCCGTCATCTTTCGCAGATCCGATGACGAGGGACTTTTCCATTGTTGCTGTGGGAAGCGTTCTTGGAAAGATCCAAAGACTTTGTCAAAACACGTGAAGACGTGTCCAGCTGTTTTCCACGCAGTACTTGACGGGTCTTTGGAAATTGACGAGGAAAATCCCGCGATGTTGAGAATTTTTCTTGACGCAATCAAAGAAAAAGTCCATTCCGAGCTTGGGCAATCGTCTGCAATGTCAAAAGAACTCGTTCTCAAGGCATCTTCAGCTTCTTCGTTTACAAATCCTGAAGCTATCCCTTGCGATTTTTCTGGGGACCAAGATTGCTGGGACACCGAGCTGTGGAATCCACAGCAAACAACATTTGCTTCTCTTTTCCCCGACTACAGGGAAGTCAACGTGCCATTGCCTCTGCTGAGTAATGGCTTTTGTCTGCACTCCGTGTTGGAGGGCACGATCATCGTTTGCCTACGGTGCAAAACTGTATTGGACGAAGAAATGCTACTTCGTCATATCGAAACGGAGCACCCTCAGATGGCAACTGAATATTCTGCCTTCTGTAAAGTGTTTTCCGAAACAAGGTTCTTGTGTCTTGACGAGATTTTCAATTACGTTGATGACCTCAAAAAAACGGACTTCAGTTTCCTGTGATTCCCGGACTTGACGTTATCAAGGATTGCTACTACTACGAAAACGAAATCTACAAAAGCAAGAAGGATTTTGCCGATCGTGTTCGTAGGCAGCAGATTGGTTTGATGTCAGCACTATCGAAAACAAAAAAGGTTGACATTCAAGTTCTCAACCTTGGAATAATGTCAATATTAGCATTGGTATTTTCTCGCAAGTTAGCAAGACACTTTCTCGACAGCTGTCTTCGTCCATTTTTGAACAAGCACTCCCGGCTCCTTCTGCACCGTAAGCTGTGGTAAAGCAATGTCTTCATGGACTGCGTGTTCTTTATCAGTCCAGCAAAAGCCGCCGGTTTAAGCTGTTGTCAAAGCCTTGAAGAAGTAAGAGTATATTTGGAAGCTGGAAAACTTCCAAATATCATTGTATTTACTACAGACCAGGTTGTCTCTACTAGTGCTTTACAGCTTTTGGCTACTTTTAATGAGCGTCATCAACTCGCTCGAGTTGTTATTGATGAAGCTCACACCATTGTTGCAGACAGCCCTTGGCGATCTGTTATGTATCGCATGAAGAATTTAATGCAGGTAAGTTGCTCATTTCTGTTGTTGACAGCAACCTTGCCCTTAAAGATGGAACGTCAACTGTGCTCCGAACTGTGCATTGTTCCTTATCCAATTCGCTGTTCTACGATGAGACCAAATATTGAGTATCGTGTTCAGCGGCTTGTGAAAAGAGATTTCTTAAACGTGCTTATTTCATATTGTGAGCAAGCACAAAAGATAACGGAACAAGGATGGCGTGGACTAGTATTTTTTCAGTCCAAAAAGGTTTTACATTCCTGCTACGAAGCTGTTCAGAAAGACACAAGCTTCAAGTACAAGGTCGGTATTTAT
>NW_011627886.1:0-2650 GCF_000149845.2 Schizosaccharomyces japonicus yFS275
GCTCCGGGGCGAAAGTTCGCACGCCAACGTGCAGCCGAAACAGCCTTTTATTCTTTCTGCATAAAACTGTAGTCCTTCTTTGCCTAAGCCAATAATTAGAACTACGGTACCTGTGTTGACACAGTTTGTTACCGCTGGTGTAAACCCCGGCTCTGAGAGGAAAACAGGCGTATTCTGGCTGAACATCGAGTGATTCTTGGTGTTGATTGTGTATACAGCAAAGCTTCCTAAAGCTTACAAATTGTGCAATTGTTGTAGCCGGAATAATTTCCGTTTTTCGGTCACTTGACGTCCCAGTCCATGTGTGTTTTTTGCCATCCGCCAGGATTCGAGTCTTAGGGTTCGGTAAAGGCACAAGTTAAATAGATAAAAAGCTGCTACTTCACCATTCTCTTGACTTAATTTTGTGTTGCTCTGCAAGAATGTTACCATCGCTCCCATTTATTAAACGCAACAACTATACTAACAACGAAAGTTCTGAACTCTCACATGTAAAGCTTTTTTTTGGCCGACTAATTTTCCGTCTTACATTGCTGTTGCACGCAAAGACCGCATTTAATGTAATAAATAATAAAGAAAGAAATTGTAATAATAATTTTAACAAGAATAGAATAGAATACAATACAATAAATATGAAGGACCAAGTACCAGATACTAAACAATAAACAATAAACAATAACAATAGCTATTAAATATTAGATAACAAATAACAAATAACAAACAAAAAAAAATTTAGGGTAAAACAAATAAAGCCTGGAAACATTCTTTTGCTAGAGCACATCAAACGTCGACGTTGTGCGGGAGGAAGCGCAAGTCTTAAAAATGTTTGACTGCGCAGGAGGGGAGAGAGCGGTTTCTTTGCCAAGAGCTACCGTGAAGTCTTATTCCGGATCGGGGAATAGAAGCTCAAAAAGCAATGCTCCCAGCGAGGATCGAACTCGCGATTTTCACGTAGCATACCTGGCAGGAGTGTACCATATAAGCATGAAGCCTTAACCAACTTGGCCACGGGAACCTTCTCAACGCTGAAGCAGAACCATCATCTTATACAATGGATTATTGTTAACTCAAACGAACAGCTTTCAGTTACACTCGTGCAGCGGAAACGTTGTGATCACCGTTTCGTACAAACCATCCCATCAGTTGTAACTTCCGCAAACCTGGAACACCCCCCCTACTGTATAAGGAATTTCCTGCTTCCCAACAAACCATAACAACTTACTAGGCTAGGCTATTATTCATTTCATTCATCATTCCACATACTTGCCAAGTTCTGCGTTAGGCACTCGTTGAACGTTACAAGTCTATTTCAACGCATCGGCTTGTTTAATTTTACAGGTTCGCCTCCATTTTTCATCATTGAGCTTTAAGCTTGCGAAACCTTATCCAAAAAGCTGAGTGGACGCTTTCATCACAGTTAAATCCATTAGACCAAAGCATAAAAAAAAAAAAAAAAAAAGGAAGAAAAAAAGAATAAACGAAAAAGCTATGCCCACACCAGGAATCGAACCTGGGTTGCAACGGCCACAACGTTGAGTCTTGACCACTGGACCATGTGAGCTTCTCATGCCTGTCACGGTTCGAGGCTACATTAAGCAATTCTTTTTAATTTATTTAGGCACTTACCACTACCAAGGTATATCCTTTAACCTTTCGAAGCTTCGGTTAATAAACCTTATTTGTTATACTGCGCGCAATTGTTCTTGAAAGTTATTGTTGAAAGGAACAAGTAGTGTTCAACGGATTATAGCCATTGAACTCTTGCATATTTATATTAACTATTTAATTGATACTATCTTTTGTTACTAATTCGTATTTGTAATGTTTGTTAATTTTTGAGAAATAAAATTCAATAATTTTGCAAGTTGTGCAAATGTAAAAGCAATAACTCGGAATTGCTTCGTAATAGCAGTGAATGCTAGCGAATGCTTAGTCATTCAATTTAAGAAACCAATCAGTTGAATGATTGTTTCATTCCCAGTTTAAAGTACTCGGAGGCAATGACATAAGTTCATTTGCTCCGTTCGCCCGGTCAACCCGCCCCACCCCATTTCACTTGGTGTCGAAACCTTGCTCACTACTCCGACTCATCCTTCTATAGCTATAGCTACAGCTATAGCTTGAAGAAGCTTTGACTTAGCGAACGTTATACTTTCTGAATGTATATTGATCGGTTCAGTTTATCTTCGACAGCTATCTAAATGTTACGTCGGGTCTTTTGTACTATTGCGATGCCGGCAACACTTCTCTTCTCTTTCTCATCAAATACTTTCTATTGATGATGCAAGAAGAAGAGCAGCAAATGACTGGCTACGCCCTTGAAAATTAAACCGAACTACCATCCTTTCCTGGTTTCATTTCAAAACAGGCATGGAACCGAGACAACCGGCACCAAAGTGACAATGGACTTCCACGAACGTCAACAACTCCCGCCCCTGGATCATCCGCCCCACCACCTACGCAGGAACCAACGACGTGATCGAATTGGACAACTGGCTCTTCTCAATGGACCAGTACCTCCTTGTTGCTCGCGTCCCAGCCACACCATGTGTTAAATGCGAAATCGAAGGATACCGGAAGTGCACTTTTATGGTACCGAACGACCCCGGGACTTGCCGACTCTGCTGCTCTTGGTCAATACTCTTGGGAA
>NW_011627887.1:0-2562 GCF_000149845.2 Schizosaccharomyces japonicus yFS275
CTTATTGTAGAGAATCACTATCCACAACATTAAGCAACCAATTGTAGGACTATTGTCTGATAAGCCTCCTTTCTCCCAAATGTTTAAACTGCGTCGGACGATCACGCTCAAACCATGTCAGGGAAGACTTCCTTTCATCCTCTGTAATTCCTGGAGACGGGCAAAGGTGCTGGAAGAGCTGTAGTCGCTTGCTTGCTCCACGTCCGCGGCTCTTACCGTGGCGGTTGTTTCCGCGCGGGGGTTGTTAAACTTGGGGCAGAAGCGGGCCAGGTGGCCTAGTTGGCGGCAGCGAAAGCATCTGCCCTCCTCGTACATTCGGCGGCGTTCATCGGGGGTCAATGGTTTCAAGCGGATGGCGTCCACCTGCATCGGGTCTCCATAACTCTGTGTTTCGCGCCCAACAAATCCGGTTGCTGGGTAGAGGGCAGTGGGAGTGGGTTCTCCGTCCAAGTATTCGGCTATTTGGATAGCCTCTTGGAGCTTCGTGGGGCGGCGGAGGTGGAGTTCGCGGCGGATGCTGGGTTTTGTTCCGCGCATGAACTGGTCCATTAGCTGCTCTGCGGATAGATCAAGCAACAGTTGTAGGCGCCGGAGCTCCAAACAAAGGCGTTTACACTCGTCGTCTGTTTGCAGTCGTGGAATTCGTCACGGAGACGGCGAGTGGAGTCGATCGGGGTGAAGAAGCTCTTCAAGTCTTCCTTGAGAGTTTCCCACGAGAGTTGTCCAAGAGCGGCTGAGTCCGCAAGTCCGGGGTCGTTCTGTACCAGAGGAGCGCGCTGTCAGTGAAGAACGTGCTGGCGACGATGGCTTGTTCGTTGGCGGGAACACGGGCGACGAGGAGATATTGGTCCATGGAGAAGATCCAGTTGTCTAGTTCGATGATTCCCAGCATTCCGTTGAAGGTCTGGGGTTTGGTGATCCATGGCTTTGTGTTACTGAGTCCTGAGTTCGACATTGTGACTGAGGGTTCTTTGGAAAAATTTTCACTGTGGGTCTTTTTGTGGCGAATTGTTGTAAGCCTCGCAACCAAGTGTAAGAGAGTGGAACTTGGTTTTCTGGGGGAAAAGATTCCTTTTCTGTTGCTAATTTCCTATGGTTTTTATACTAATAAAATGTTGTAATCTAATCCATCGATGATGAATGTTTGCCCAATTGGCTGTGGGTTCTGTATCTCGCTCTGCTCTGGTGCTTCAGGAACAGAAGGTGTCGTCGGTCTTAAAGAAGAGAGCTCTTCCTTACACTCTCCCCTGTTCAGATTGACCCTGTAACAATTGGAAGCGTCGTAAGTCTCTTGGCTTCTTCCCACAGATTGGCTCGGCTTCTCGTGGCTTGCCATAATAGGTTCTTCCCAAGCGTCTCAATTAAAGTGTTCAAGTTGGAGGGTTATCAATATATTGTTAACTACGGAGCAATCTCGGACTGAGGTCGAACAATGTCAACGGAGGTTTCCGCTTTAGGTTGGAGTCGAAAGGTTGCTCGGCAGTTGGACTGATCGTTTATGGTTTTGAAAAGAAGATTTAGTTTTAGAAAGTTATAGGTGAATGTGTATTGATCAGTTTATTGTTCGACAGCTAACGCATGGAGAAGCCGGGAATCGAACCCGGGGCCTTTTCAAGGCACTGCCGGAGTTATCAATTAAACATCTGGAGTAATGTCTCTGACAGCAACTTTGCTGCATAAAATGCTACTTCTCTCCTGCTGCCAGAATACTCTCTGCTGTCGAAATAGCTTGTCTCCGTTACCAGACTCGGAAAGGCTCAGTTATGCAGCAGCACACACACGTTCGTAACAAACGCAGCTCCCTCACATCTGTCATCCCCAGACACACAAGGTTTTACGAAACACACCTCATCACCCGTCGAATACTAAACGGGTCAATAGGATACATTATCCCCATGGCTTCAACCTCGTCTTAATCATTTACGAAGTCTTAGTGATTAGCTCTACGTTAGGCTTCTAATCGATTGTTAAAACTCCTTATATTGGCCTTCGCCGTTGACAGTAACGCAAGGGTGCGAGGTAGGAGAGTGGAACTCCGACGGGCTCATACGAACAGAGAAGCGTTGCAACCCGTAGGTCCCAGGATCGAAACCTGGCCTCGCAACTTTTTTGGCCTGCTCCGGTTACCGACTGCCAGAGCAAGAAACGACAGCTGACGAATGCTTCTTGGGGATAACCATTCCGCTGGTTCGCTTCTTGACCAAGACGCACAGCGCAAGGCCGCCGGAACAACCAAAAAGCTTATGGACACACTGGGGATTGAACCCAGGACGACTCGCATGCAAAGCGAGCATGCTACCACTGCATCATATGCCCGCAACTGCTCTCTGTCGTCGCTCTTCCCTATTTGCTGTACTTTTCTGGGTTCGCTTCTCAAGATGTGCCGATGGTGCTCTCTGCTCTCTGCTCTCTGCTCTCTGCTCTCTGCTCTCTGCTATCCTCTCAACAAGACTCCACCTTTGATGACGTAATGCGACGGATGCAGCTCCAGTATTCGAACAACATGCTACTAGCCAGATACTCCAAGCATTGCCCGTGACATCCTGCTCAACACCAAAGCTC
>NW_011627888.1:0-2345 GCF_000149845.2 Schizosaccharomyces japonicus yFS275
AGACTACCGTCCTTCTTCCTCACGAACAGAACTGGAGCGCCATAGGGCGAATTCGACGGCTCAATTCGTCCTGATTCTAGGAGCTTTTTGATTTGGCGCTCCAGCTCCTCCTTCTCCGGCAGCGACAGTCGATAGCGCGGCCTGTATACAGGCTCTGCACCTGGTTTCGTCTCGATTTCCAGGTAAGGCAGCTTGTAATCGTTTGGTAAGTCTGGCAACTCAGCCGGGAACAGCGCTGCATACTTCTCTAACAGCTTTTTTAGGTTCTTGTTTCCGTTACTGAGGTCATCCAAACTGACCCCGCCGTCCTCTTTGACGGTAATCTTGAAGAGAACGAGCTCTTCAATCTCCTCTGCTCGCGCCAGCTGCTTGGTCATTGCCCGTTTCGACAGGCATTCGATCTGCACTGGCGCCAATCCAACTGCTTTTCGTCTGGGGCCTACTAATGGCACCCAGCTTTCTCCGACTCTGGCCTTCCCTTGGTCCAATTGGACTCCAAACTCGTTCCAAAAGGGAATGCCAAGGATGGCATCATGGCCGGAGTCCTGGTCGACGACGAAGAACGACTGACATGTCTCTTCGTTGCCGACGCGAATCGTCAGAGGGGCCGTCTTCTCGTCTATGACGACGGTCTCCTCTGTCTTAACTGCCAATGCCACTGGCTTGGCCGGCATCTTCACCGTGGGCAGTTTCCATTGCTTCACAAAGTCCTTGGACACGATGTAACTTGCACATCCCGTGTCCAGGAGAGCCCTGCAGCTGTTCCCTTCAAGTTGTATCTCAATTTCTGGGACAGTTGCCACGGTAGGAGCATCAACTTTAAGTTGATAGCTCATTAATGGCTCCAATCCTCGGTCAACTTCCTTAATAGTTTCCATAGATTTAATTTCACCATTGTCACTCTCTGCCTTTTCCTTTTGCACAGTCGAATACTTAGAAAACAATTTCATTGCACTATCTACCTGACTATCCACTGCGTCTGAGGAAGCTTGTTTTGCTGTTGTAGCTCCCGTCGTCGGCTGCGAAGGTGGTGTTTCGCGTATGGAACCGTCGGGATAGACGTACATCACCTTGACTGGCAGCTTAGCAGTTTGACCAGCGGTGCAATTGCGCGCAATATGGCCAACCTTCTTGCAGCGGAAGCAACGACGCTGTAGGTACAGCTGCTCCAGCTCGCCTGTAAACCTTGGGCGCGGCGTGAATGCATCGATTTGCATTGGGTCGTATGACGTAGGGCTGGGCGCGGCGGTCCAGGATGGACTCACCACCGTTCGTCCACGACTTCTCTGCTCTTTCTTCTCCAGCTTAAAGGCTAACTTAATGCCTTCTTGCAGCGTTGTTGGGTCTAAGAGATCCAGCTGATCCTTGATGTTAGGCTTCGCTCCTCGGATCAGCTGCTGCAGCACGGTCTCGTCCGAGAGACCAAGGTAAGTTCTCAGCCGGGAGAGTTCTGTGATGAATTCCATCACCGAGCCAGTTTGTCGACATTCAGCGAACTTGTCGCTGATGTCTCTAACAGCATTTGCAGGGATAAAATTTCCCTGATGGACTGCTTGAAGGTGTTCCAGGATACGGAACCATCCTTCAACTGCTGATAGACTTCTGGGTTACCGCAAACCCATTCTTCAGCAAAGCCTGTGAGGTAGCAGGCTGCAGTCCATGCACAACGTCTTTCCGAGACGCCGTGCGCAACGAGATAACGCTCCATCGAGCGCAGCCAAGCTTCCACCGTTGGGAGATCCATTCGTCCGTCGTATTTGTCCGGACGAGGGACATGCAATCGCTCTTCCGCGAGCGAGAAAGTAAACTCCTGTTCCATAGGCAGCTAGTAATCCAAAAATCCTTTCCAAACTTCTTCTCTTCCTCGAGGTGAATCCTGTCGTAGCACCTCACACGTATCCGCCCGTGTTGGCAATCAAACAACTTTAACAAAAACTTAACCGAAACTTTTCCTTGCTTCTGATGGGTTTTCAGAAGCCTCGCAACCAAGTGTAAGACTCAGTCCGTAGGTCAGTGTAGACCTTGTCCCGTAGGTATAGTTAAGATTAGTTTTATTCAATAATTATCTACCTATTTATACAATTCTAGGACGACGCGTAAGTGTAAACAAACGCGTCGCGGTGCGCGTTAATTAACTAACGCGCGTTGCGTGGGTGCGGTCAGAGACCGCAGGCTTTCGTAGCGTAGTGCTGCGTGGCCTAGCACAACGCTGGAGCTCTCGGTGTGGTGTCCAGGTTCGGGCCCTGGTCACGTGCACACTTTTGTGAGCTTAAGGCGTTACACCTTCTCACCTCCAGAAGAGAGCACACCCTCCGGCACCTCCCCACCTAGTGCCTTTACTTTTC
>NW_011627889.1:0-2319 GCF_000149845.2 Schizosaccharomyces japonicus yFS275
AAATAAAATTTATATCGTTCAGGGGAGTTACTGAGTTGATGAAAAAAAAATAAAAAAAAAAAAAACAACAAAAAATTTCAACAAGTATCTTATTCTTATATATTATACACAATTTCCCCTAACAGAAAAGGGGATGGTGTTGTTTTTTTTTTTAAATAAAAAAAAAAAAAACATAAAAAAAAAAAAAAAGAAATAAAAAAAAAATTTATAAAAACGTAAGAAACATGTTAATGCCAGAGGGGGGGGGTGCATATCCTCCCTGCCCGACGAGTATTTATCAAGGAAGCTACCTCCCTAATCCATTCCCACAAAATAACAACAAAACACAAAAAGAAGAATTTAACTAACCCACTTCCTGTAAGCCGGCCTCGTACTCTTGTTATCTCGCACCCGGACGCTGGATCTCCGTCAAAAACCCCCCCACGGAGCTCGCAGTGTGTTCGCAGAACACAAAGAGGAAACAGGATTGCCGGCTGAAGTACTAGACGCCGCGCAGAGAGCCTTCCAGGCAGAAGAGGAAGAGCTGGGAATACCAGCAGATCGTTCTGAGGGCCGCAAGCAAGGCCTTCGAAGACGAAACAGACTCGCACCATAGCTTTAACGAGTCTGATTGGGGCCCAGAGCCCGAAAAGGAAGACGAAATAGGGTCGTCAGAGAGTGAGGACGACACGGACGAGATTTTCCTGGAAGCAGCGGACTTCTCTGAGGACGAAGAGGAGTTCACAGAAGCGGAGGACATCCCAAGACCGGTGTCTTGTGGCCAGCTGACAGTATTTCCCCCGGCAGTGTCTTCACCGCCGCAGGTCGACTGCCAGTTGGACGGGCACAAGAGCCGCGTCCTCCTGGATACTGGCTGTGCAACATATGTAATGTCGCACAGCTTTGCCGAGCGATGTGGACTTGGTCTGGTGCCGACAAAGCAACAGCAAGTCCACCTCGCTGCTAAACAAAGGAGAGGGTGCTGATCACACATCAGACCTCCCAGTTAAAGTCAGAATCGGAGACGAAGAAACAACTCAGTGCTTCTTCGTCCTCGATCAGCACTCGGGCTACGATGCCATTCTTGGAATCCCCTTCTGGAACGAGTTCAACGTCCAGATAGAGGGCTCCAAGGCCCGAGTCGGCAGAGCGCTGGTTCCCCTAGTGGAACCAGACAAGAAAAAGTATCCGCGGCACCAATTGAGATCCTCTGCCTGTCGAAACGGGCGATGAGGAAACAATTGGCCCGCCCAGAGGAGGTTGAAGAGTTGATACTCTTCACCGTTAGCGTCGCTGAGGACGGGACCGTGTCCCTGGAAGACCTCAGCGACGGAAATCCTAAGTTGTTAGCGGTGTTAGAGAAAAACAAGGACGTTTTACCGGCTGTCCTGCCGCCGTTACCTGTGGAGACAAAGCTCCCGTACTTGCACATCGAAACTGTGCCGGGAGCTCAGCCTGTTCATGCCCCAGGTACAGGATGTCCTGGGCGGAAACGCAAGAGTTGGAGCGCCAGATCAAAGAATTGATCAAGGCAGGGCGAATTGAGCCGTCCACGTCGCCCTACGGCGCTCCCGTCCTGTTTGTTAAGAAAAAGGACGGCAGTCTACGCATGTGCATAGACTACCGTGGCCTTAATGAGCAGACAATCAGGAACAAATATCCTTTGCCCCTGATTGACGAGTTGCTGGACCGTGTTTACCGGGCACGAGTCTTCAGCAAACTCGATTTGGCCTCGGGCTACCATCAGATCCAGGTAGCGCCCGAGGATCGCCCAAAGACAGCATTCAGCTCGTCCTTGGGGCATTATCAATGGAAAGGCATGCCGTTCGGTTTAACAAACGCCCCGGCCGCCTTCCAATCGATAATGAATGACCTCTTCCGAGACCTTTTGAACAAGTACGTGGTCGTCTACATGGACGACATCCTTGTTTTCTCGGAAACAGAAGAGGTCCACTTGAAGCACCTCAATGAGGTCTTCAAGCGTTTAAGAGACGCCGGGCTCTATGCGAGCCCGAAGAAGTGTGAATTCCTCAGGAAGCGCGTCAACTTCCTGGGGGTATGTGGTTGGTGAAGGAAGGATTCGCACCGACGAAAGCTTAATTTCAAAGGTGCGACAATTTCCGAGACCAAAAACAATACAGGATTTACAACGTTTTGTAGGAATGTAAGCCCAGGCTCACCCGTTTTATCAAATACTATGTCGTGAATGGGGTGCCAACGTTGACGGCCAGGGCAGGTTCCTCGAACATCCATCCGAAATACAGACCGGGACGGCGGGGAGGCGTCGGGCAATGGACGGTCTTGCGGCTAGCGAGTTCTGGTGTCGATGGCCGAGGCTGG
>NW_011627890.1:0-3528 GCF_000149845.2 Schizosaccharomyces japonicus yFS275
TAAAGTGCTACGCAAATCCTATACAGGTACACCTTTTGATATATAGCTCTTAGCCAAGTTCGGACCAAGACCGAAAACATTCGCCAGTTCTTCAGTTGTCTTGTTTTTTGTCCCTTAATTCTGCGAGCTCACTCATATAGTCTCCTCTGCTGTAGAGAGTGAAAAGAAATACTATTTTTTCCCCACAGTATGGCAATCGTTTTAATGTACCTAAATTTTGGAGACGCTCAGGAAATGCCTTAATGGATGCGATCGCCCTCATGTAAGCTGTCACTTGATCATGATCTCCGGCTAACTCTCTTAACTTTTTTAAATTGCTAAGAAAATCAACAAACTCAGCATTAGCTGCATAATACGGCGTTTTCCTTTTACAAGCATATTTTTCCAGACTAAAATCGCCGTAATTTATGTTGCTGGCAATTAACGAATTATACTGCTTTTGCGTATTTGGCTCAGTTGTCCATAATACATAACCTTCTAAGTTGTCTGCATTATCCAAAAAAAAGCCGGCATTTATGATAAGATAGCAATGAGAATCGGAGGTAATTTCATAATTTCTCATGCGCAACTCTCTCTCAACTCGTTGAAAGCTATGTAATGCAGTAATGATATACCATGCATTACTAGCCGTGTCAACGAGACTTCCTTGTTTTGCTATTAGTCGCGACGCACACAATTTATATTTAGCAAGATTAAGCTTCGTTTCAAGAATGTAAGAGTTTTTGAATATCATTTGACGCTTCAACGTAGTTATCTGAATCTTGTTTCTTACAGGTGGAATTTCCTTGCATACCCGTAGGAAGAAGATAGGTAGCTGCCAACTGTCCAAAAATGTTTTCATCCTATGTTACGTGATGTAATGTATATGCCATTCAGGATATCAAAATTAACACCTTAGCATTTACAAGCTATCTAATGAAACAGGCGAACCCGAGTTCAGAATCGCATCCAGCATGAGCATGTATTTATTGTAAGATGCCACAGCGTCACCCTCTAATTTTTGCTTTAGTAAATTAAACAGTATCTTTGTCGGAGGGTAATGCTTGGAAACAGTGTAATTGTATCGCCGACATAGAGTAGAACTTGTCCTAAGTCGTATGTAACTTAGATCAACTTCAATGTTACCACAATTTTTCACATTTCGTGAGTTTGATGTTTTAACGATACTGCAAGTTCGCGGAATTTTTATGCTGGGAGAAACAGAATCTGCATGCATAGGGCATTTCCATTTTTTAGTACCCGCTGGAAGGCTCGCCAATGGCGGGCTTAGACAATCTGGATGCCAGTATAAGTTACAATAGTCGCAAGATAAAATGTATTTTGAGACCAATGCAGACGTGTTACATCTTTGACAGCAAACCAGCTCATCCGTTTTGTTTTTCATAATGAATATATCACGTTCGTCAGTCACTCCTTTCTCACTAAACTTTGTAATTTTAGACTGGCCTGATGATTTAAACTCACCAGAGCTAGAACAGCCTATTCCAACAAAGTAGTTATATATTTGTGCCGGCAGTCGAAATTGAGACGGATTAGAAGTCGCAGTAATTTGTGTTAATTTTCGAAATACCATGTTCATATCTGAATCTTCATTCGATTCGAAAGTTACATTTTTTAATCCGGTTTTTTTCAGTATACATGTTTTACAAAACCACGATTCATTTGGTAAATTGAATTCATCCAAAGGTGGGTCAAGACAGGAGAAATGAAAGCTGTTGGGACAGGATTCACAGCATAGAAAATTACCAGATCCATTACAGGAGAAGCAGAAATCATTGTTTATTTTTATCGTTGGTGCGTTATGAACGTCTGATAACCCATGAATGTTGTCTTCTTCTGATACAGTTACTGAAGGCGAAGAAAAAGAATCCATTAGTTCTTTTATCTGTTCTCCAAATGTCTTTCTTTCAGGCGATTTTGTTTCTGTTTCAAGCTTTGTTTTCTTTTGGTTTGTCACTGTTTCGTTCCAATTGGAAATTTCTAATTCAATCTCTGAATAACGTTTGACTCTTTTCCGTAATCTTCGTGGCCTTTGACTCGTTCCTCTCTCGGTTGTGACAGAACTAGAAACATCACCATGTTGTCCATTTTGAGACGAGTTCTCCGTATCCGCGGATCCCGACTTTTCAAAGGATTTAGTTTTTTTTTCCGTAATTATTTCTGCAGTTTCATTTTTACCATCCGCGATTGTGTCTAAGATTGAAGACACGCCATCCTTGACGCAGTGTTCAATGAAGTCGGCTTCTTTCTTTAAACTTAATAATTCATCATCTGAAATATTCTCCCAAGGTTTGTGGTCCATAGTTAGTGTTCTTGTGGTCAACAATGGATGCCTTGATAACAAACGACAGTGTGCAATATCGGCAAAGAAGTCATTATAAGAAATAGATTGTATAGCTGTCTAAAAATCACATAAGAAAATTTTTTTTATCGACTAAATCTCTATGTTTCTTTGAAAGTAAATGTAATTCGAAATTTCCTAAAGAATTTGCAGGACCGGCAGATACAATTTCATTTTCACAATGATCACACTTCAGACGAATTGTGAGAGGATCAATTGGATTATCCGATGTTTTTATAATTAACGTGTAATTGTCCATAGGATATCTGCTTTTCAGTTGAGACAAGCAGGGCATCAACCAACTCGGAACACAGTTAGGCGGTTTCTCCAATTCAAAAGTTTGTTGATTTCCTCTTATTGTAATACTAATTACATCTTCGTGCTTATCCGCGGCGGGCATACTTTTTTCTAAGATTTCCTGTGTGCCAAATGTTGAACCCACGCTTGTAGATCCAGCAATCGTATTGCCAATCAGTTGTCGTAGTTTTTCTGAAGGAACCTTAAGTGTAATTATCAACCTTTGGTCACCATCTTTTGTTATTTCTCCAGGAATTGGGAGCGTATCGGAAATATCATAAATCTTTTCATCCGTTAGTATCGTGCCTGATGTGAGTAAGAGTTTATGAGTTTTTGGGATGTCGTTTATATCGGGTAAATTGAGACCACGCTTTAGGCGTCCATAACGCCGCCGTACACGGCGCGTTTCTCGGTCGTAATCTCGATCCATTCTTTCGGCTTCTTCTGAAGAAAAAAACATAACCTCTGGAGTTGAGGTGGTCGTTTTCTTTATTGCGTGAGACAAATGGGGAAGAACAAAGGAAGAAAGTTCGTCTTCATCTTGTTGTTCAGCTAATTCAGTCAAAACCAAGTAGCTGTTCAAGTACAACTGGGCCTGTTCTCTTATACTGTGCGCAATAGCTGTTTTAAAATCTCCAGATAAACCGAGTTCGTCACAAGTAATTGACGCAAATAATTCTGCATCGTTGCTTGAGTTGCTGATGTCCCATTCGACATTGTCAACGTAGTTAACTCGTCCAATTGTAACGTCGACTTTTAAAATAACTCTGATAGCCCCATTTGTTAACGCTGGATAGTATTTTTGACGCTTTTTGTTGTGCAATGTGTTAACGGCCAGCTTGTTTCCTTCTGATGTAGGCGATCACTTTGCATGATGAAGCTGTGAAATT
>NW_011627891.1:0-2395 GCF_000149845.2 Schizosaccharomyces japonicus yFS275
TTATGCGTACATTTTTGAATTTGATCGCATGAAGCGTTTTTTTTTTGCTGCCGTAAATTGACGCTCTTTTAAAACATCATTACGCTTAGAGTTGCGAAAAGTTCATCTTTCACTTGAATATCTTGTAAGGACCTCATATTAAGAAAGTATTTGCAATGGAGACAAGTGCGGAATTTATGAGTAACTCCGTATATTAACAATGAAAGAAACTTATAGAAAAGGTAGTATATAATTTATATGTCGTAGAACCTATTTTTCGTCGGTAGAGTGGAACTGCACATGCATCTACGCTACTATGCAGTTTGGTGGAGTTTAATTATACGGAGTTGTAGCTACCGCTGAAAGGCAAAATATAAATCCTTAAAATTGCAGAGATAAATGTTAAAAAAAAGGAAAAAAAGGAAAAAAATTATACTGTGGTAAGGTTTTATTATTAATTACTTTTATTTATCACCGTCCTGTCAAAAAATCAGTCCAATTCTTTTTTATCGCAGAAAAAGACAGTAGTGAAGTCGTTTGTTTTGTTGTTGCATTAACGAATGTTGTACGGATATTCTGGAGTTGATCAAGTCCTACTAGCGAAACGCATTGGTTTGCCAATTCGCGTAATCGAGAGCGGTCGGTCGAGTGTGCCTGTGACATTCTGGAGGAATATTGTAAACGTTGTTTTCGTAACTCAAAAGTAGTTTTTCCAAAAGATATACTCCATATCTGGTTAAAAAGAAGCACCAGAACCCATAACCAGTTTATTATCACAATGGCATCAAAGGCCACAAGTACTCCGTTCTTCTTCGAGTAGTCACAAAGGTTCCAAAGGTTAATAAAGCAGTGGGTGTTGTCGTACTTCTCGTTTGTTGGTATTAGATTGACGTAACGGAGTGAAAGCGTTATAAACAAAGGGATAGCGATAGAGAGAGAAAAAATAAAAAGGAAGAAAGTTCTGTGGTTCCGTTTTCCGATACAGGAATTAGACCAAGGGCAGTGGTGGTCGAAAACTTCAACGCAGACATTACAAATCCGGCAATGGTGTGTTCTTGGAAACTTTGTAGTGTTACACGAAACGCAAAAGTTGGTAGTGTCGAAACAGTTTCTGTCTAATGACTCATTTATAGAGTTTTTAAGTGCTGTTCGTTCAGGTAGAGGCAGTTGAGTTTTGCTTTGTAAACAAGTTCGAATGTAGCTTATTGTTGCAAAAAGAAGGAATGCTGTCGTAAGAGATCCGAGCAGTTTATTTTGTGTAAATGTTTTTGGTAAAAGTATTAAGAAAAGAAAAGTGAGTGCAAATAACAGAAGATAGGAACAAAAAGAAGCAAAGAATGGAGTTTCTAAGGTTATAGCTGTTTTGTAACTGTGCTGCAATAGAAAGTGTGTGAGCGGGGTGTATATAAAGTAAATCGTAATTGGAGCCAGTATTATAGCAAGTATGAGTGGGCAGTATGCGAAGTATAATATGGTCGTTGTACATAAAAGGGGACTTAGAAGAAGCTCAATAGCTCGTCCAACGTATGTGGACAGAGTGTAGTAAAAGGTAGTGTATCGATGAACGTTGATGAGAGATGGGTTTAAGTCGTTGGAGTGCGTAACATAAAACGGTGTACCGCGAGAAGCGTTTTTGAAAGCGTAGAGGGAATGCGGTTGCAGAGTCAGGGTTTGAATGCTTGGAGCAAGACCAAGTACTAGGTTTTGCGCTAAAGAAGGTGCATGTGTTAATAGCAAGTGTATGCAGTCAGCGTTTCCTCCAACGAGTGCCCAATGGAGTGTTGTTAAACCACTGTCGTCTGTGGGATATGGGTTTGCGCCGTATTTAAGAAGTGTTGCTAGGAGTGTGGAGTTTCGTGTGTAGGCAGCCCACATTAGGGCAGTGTGGCTCTCGGCATCCGTATCGTCTAGGGAGGGTAAGTACGGGAGGAATAGTAGTGCAGCGAGTGTGTTTCCGGAGGTTACAGTAAGGTGGAAGGGAGAGTAGCCTTGGTAGTCTTTGATGGTCGGCGAGGCACCGTGTTCCAAAAGAGAGTTAATTATTTTGAGGTTTCCGTGCTTGCAAGCGACGTGAAGAGGTGTAGCCTGCAGGGGATTGGAGTTGTCATCTATTGCCGTGTTTAGTTGGAGCTGGCGTGTGAAGGAGTGGTAGTTGTTTTCTAAAATGGAAATGTGGAGGGGATTGGTGAAAGGAGTGACAGGTGTATAACATCGACTAGCTGAGAAAGATGCAGTGGGAGTGGAGGAAGAGAGTGTTGGTGTGGAAGGACGCATTTGAGATATAATGGCAGAAGGTGTATGGGAATGTGACATTGTGGGGGTGTCAGTTAACGGAAAAGCGTCAGAAACCAGCATTGACGCAACCGACGCCATCGCCGGCGACGCATGCAGCCCAGCTGCAGTGATGACAACAGTC